>NC_056725.1:1048365478-1048665478 GCF_019279795.1 Protopterus annectens | reverse complement strand
GATGACATCAGCTTTGTGAGGCAGATGCCAGCCTGTCAGAATTCGGCTGAGGGCTGGAGGGGGTGTGTACTGTACTCTCTTTGTTTACCTGGCTCTGGCTGATGGCTGTAATGTAGTGTTGTGGTTGTGCAGGCTTCCAAGTTGCAGTAACAGTGGATTATTAATTTATGGTTGAATGTTGTGGAATCAAGAACCCTGGCTGCCTGGCTGGATTTAATTAAGTTAGCAGCAGCAGCAGTCAGTTATGGAACGGCGGAGGATGAATCACTCAAGTCTCGAGCATTCAAGCTGTTTTTTGTGCTTTAAGTTAAAAAAAAAAAACAAGCCGGAGTCATTACTACTTAAGTTAGTGCAGCAGCTGAGCTGCAGAGTCGGACTGGTCTGTAAGTCTTCAGTCTCCAAATAGGAAAACTGTCACTGAGATAACTGAATTGGCATTGGGCATAGACATGAAGAAAAACATAGAGGTTTTCTTGCATCCATTTGGCATATTGTTTGTGTTATTGTGTCTTACTGGAGGGGAACAATTCAGATATTTACTTGTTAGCATAACTGTGATTTTAGACCTGCGTAGAGCTGTTTATTCTGCATATTGACAAGTTACAGAATGTACTAAACTTGGGATTTTTTTTTTCTGATCTCTACACTCATACACTGTGCATCAAAAAAGAGGACTTGCGATCTTTTGTATTGGCTTTGGAGTTCTGGAAGTGCATTGACTGGACACTAAAATGTGTATTTTACTTTTATTTGCTCTCCAACGTACATTTGTTTTAATTGACTGCCTTTACTTTAAGGAGGGATAAAGCATCATGTGTGACATTTGAGTATATGCTTCTGACTTTTATTATTAGCAGTAGCCATAGTACTTTTTATTTATTAACTAAGCCCACTTGACATAGATGTCCCTTTTCATGGATGACCTTGACCCAGGACCTTTGGTTAAGTGACTTGCTCAGAGTTGTACAGTTTGCGAATTGAAATTGAGAGAATTAAACTCAAGATTACAGGGTGAATGAAGCTCTTAAATAGCCCTTGAGTTTAACATTCTGAGCTAAAAAGCAGCTATCCTGATTATATCTTTAATTTGTTTTAATTGCTGAGAGTGGGAGATTCTGTTTGCAAAACATTCATTTCTGGTATATGGTGGCCATAATAATTAAAAATTGTAGAGTCAGTTTTTACATACATTGACTCACATTAATCTGTGTTCTTCCTGTGAGGGTGTTCCCCTCTGAATGTGTAGTTTCATTTAGGAAAAAAATGCATTTATTATCTCCTCTTGGAGGTCAAAGTCTACATCTCCAATGTACTTGTTTGGAGAACAGCTGCATTTTGTACATAATCTCCTTACAATGACGATGAGGGGTGGTGATCACACTTCTCTTTTAACAAGTTTCTGCACTGATTAATGTTTTTCATGCCCATTACCTACACTTTATTTTGCTTGAAAAATAGAATGACTTGAACCCAATTTATTTCTTTTCATACAACTGTTAGTGCCTCAGCTTGCATGCATGTTTAGTATTATTTGAACTGTACCGTATGCAGCATGCCACAAGAAAACTGACAATGCTGAACAAACACTGGGAAACAATGCAGTTCTGTCTTTTGGGAAAGCTGCTGTGTTTGATGATAATTAGCTGAATTTAGGTTCTGGTTGAAGAGCTACTTGGGTTAGATATTGTGTGCATTTTACTTCTGAACCAAGCTTGGTACTATTGACTTGTCTACTTCTGGTAACCTGCATGTCACTACCCGTAGCACCACTTAAGAGTTAACTGCTGATGTGGTTTGAATAAATATATACATAAACATGTTTCAGTCTGTAAACATCAACTTTTGGTTGTACTGCAAGAGCATTTACTGTGGCCAGTTCCTGATGCATTCAGCATTGCTCAAAGGAAGAAGGCTTAAATAGCTTCTGAAGTATTCAGATTTATTTCTGAGCTTTATTTGTTCCCTTCATAGCTCACAATCTCTCAGAGCAATATATCTGGACAAAGCCAAAAATAATGGTGGAATAAAGGCCAAAAAATAGATTTGAACTGTTTCTCCTGTAAACTCAGATAGTTCCTAGAATAACAGGCTTTGCATTATTATGTATTTTCAGAGGAATGTCTGCCATTACTGCTATTATTTAAGGACTTCAAGCATCATGGTGGTATCCCACAATTCCATCTGAGTGGGCAAGGCTACATGGTTATATATGCAAATTGTATGTTAATCAGCGTCGCTTTGTCTAGCTTTTTGATGTTCAACACTTACGAGGTATGATGAGAGGGAAGGTATTGACCTAATGGATACAGATAAGGAGCTCCAGGCCTTAGCAGCATGGTATGAGTACAAATTGTATAGATTTTTGGACAGACAGGAGTTTTTCGTCATTGGATTATAATGATCGAATGGTAACATAGTTGTGTAGAATGTTATTTAGTGCTGGGCAAGCAGAATAATTCTGGATAATTTTATAGGTGGTAAGGAGCTGTGTATATGTTAATTAATGGGGTAGTTCTAACCAATTTAGGTTAGTATCAAGTTATAACCAATAAAGACTTTTTAGTGTGATACAATGGTGCGTCCTGAAAAGGGCATTTGCTGCAAAGTTAGCAACTTTGTAATAGCAATGTTCAAGTCCTGATTTTTTGTGATGCCTGAAGGTTAGTGAGGATGGGAGCACCATAAAAAGTGTAGTGAGGAAATAAGTAGTGGCAAGTGTATCTTTAGTTGTGTTGGTGAGAAACGTTTTAGCTCTATAAAGCATCCATAGTTTTTGATAAGTTTTTCTTATGCAGTTTTGTATATGCAGGTCGAATTTAGGATTATTATCCACTACCATCCCCAATGATTTGCTATGAGAAGTGACTTCAATGGTTGCATTATCAAGAGAAAGGACTTCAAATTTAGTTTTTTCATTGGAGAGGGATTTGGAGAAAAAGTAGCAGTTTTTTTTTTTAAGATTGAGTATGATTTGTGTTAGAAAGTTACATTTCAGTTGCTGTTAAATCTTCCTGAGTAATTTTTTTCAGGAGTGTCATGTTGTCACACATGCAAATGTGTATGGGGTTATCTGGGTACTGTATTAGGAAAGCCTGTTGTTTGGCTCTGTGGAGGGTGTTGGTGAGAATGTTAAAGAGGAGGAGACCAAGGATAGAGCTATGTGGAATACCAGTGGTGCCTAGGAGGTATGGGGAGAGGATGGAGTGCCATTTTACGGACTAAAGCCTACTTGAGAGGTAGCTTTTAAACCATAGAAGGGTGGGTGAGAGAGACCTAATCAGGACATCTGAAGTAGAAGTTTGAGAAAAAATGTGTTGAAGGCATTAGATAAGTCTATAAATTTGCCATTATCTCTAGCTTTATTGAAGAAGGGCACCAGTTTGCCATCATCTCTAGCTTTATTGAAAATGTGTATATAGATTAGAAGTGCAGTGTTAGTATTATGGGAAGGATGGAAGGCATGTTGTATCAGGCTTTGGAGTTCTTCCTGCAGGAGATAGTTTAGCAATTGTTTTTGAATAGATTTTTCAAATATTTTGGAGAAGGAGAAAAAGATTGCTATAGGCCTAAATTTAGTAATGCCTGTTGAGTGTCCTCCTTTGTGCAGAGGGATAATGTATGACTTTTCCAGTGAGAGGCAATGTGGGATTTCTGGACTGACCTATTATAAGGACTGAGATAAGGTAGGCAATACTATTGGCTGCTATTTTAAAGTACTTGCTTGGAGGGTCATTAGCTGAAGTAGAGCATGGTTCGACTCTGTTTAAGAGTAGTTTTATATAGGATGTGGGCACAGGTTTTGAGGTAAAAATAGATGTGGTGATATGTGGCTGTTGGGCAGGGATAGGATTAGATGTTGGAAAATCCTTAGTTAGAGATGCTATATTAACTATGAAATAAGAGTTGAATTCTACTGCAGTTTTGAGTGATGAGTTATTGGCAGACGGGTTAGGTTTGAATTTATGGCTGGGATGCAAGATTTCTTTAATGCCTGTCCAGAATTTTTTAGGGTTATGTTTACTATTATTCTGAAAGTTATTATAGCATAGTTTTGTCTTCATTAATTTGCGTTTTAGTACAGTTGCGAAACATTCTGAGGTTTTTAAGATATCATAGTGTTTTATATTTCTGACATTCTTTCCATACATTTTGTCTATCCTGCTTTAGCATTCTACTCTTTTTGGATATTTATTTTTAGTCTCTTCCTTCTAAGTGGTTCAAGGCTATTCAGGATATTCAGGAAAGCTGTACTGAATTCAGCACTCACACCAGTGTGGCGCTTGTATTGAATTCATTTACAACATAATGTAAGGGGTGGATTTTTAGGAAGTTTCAGTTAATAGATGATTGGGTAGAAATGAACATTTCTGGGTTACACATGGAGAGGTGGTGTGATGTGCTGTTTAAGTGCATGTTTGAGATGTCTGGTTGTATAGACTGGGAGAGGATCACTGAGACCGTCAGACATTGTACCCGAGGTGATGTATTTGCTAGGGTCAGATACCAGGATCCAGTTTAATATGGAATTTGATGTCTTGCTATAATGTGTGGGGCTATTAATTAGTTATGTAAAATGAAAAATGTCCACAATAGATATAGGGGAGTTAGAGTTTATATGTGTAGCCAACTGACATTTACACCACCGTGTAGTATTTTTTTCTTGTGGAATTGTTATGGATATCCCGTATAGGATATTTTCCAGCATGGCTGTATTGTTGCCAGTCGGTATGAAAAGAACAATAATACATATTTATTTATAATCATTTCATTTTAGGGAAGTTATAAAAAGCTCTGCTGAATTTAATTTTGGTATTGGTTTGTTGTAAGGGGAAATGTGATAGCTGGTGGGAAACATTAAAGCAATAAGACCACCTTTCATCTTTATACGGTCATTATGGATGATAACCAGGACATGTAATTTCAGAGTCATTTAAGCTGTGTTTAAGCCAAGTTTCAGTTATATTGACAATAGCAGGCTTATGTTGGGTAATCCAGACATATAGTTTAGCAATTTTATTTCTTATGCTTCTAAAATTTATGTCACCAAAAGTTAGATTATGGGGTTGGGGGGTTGACCATTGCAGGATTAGAGTAGTGTGTGGAAGAGAATTGTCTTGATGTTCATTGTGATATGTGGGGCAAGGATTAGGGTGAATGTTTCCTAGAAGGATTTTACTATACTGGGAAATTACTGATACTTGTTTTTGGAGAGTATTTTTCTACTTAATTTTTGTTTTGGTTTGAGTTGAAATGGAGTTAGTCTGTCTATATTTGAAGTAAAGGTTACAGGCATCATTAAACAGGTGTGGTGGGATGTGTGGAAAGTGTAGGGAGGAAGTATGGATAGGTGGTTGGGACAGATTTGGAGAGATGTTGAGAGCTATTACAGAGTTATGGTAGGATGGATGATGGCCCAGTAGTAGGAGAAGACTAGAGGATAAGCTGAGGAGTGACATGATTAAGTCAAGGGATCTGCATGTTATAGCTGGTAGTGAAGAAGTAGAGATCAAGAAGGGAAAAGAAGTTTCAGGACAGAAGGATATTTAGTGGTGTAGGAGTCTGAAAGCTGTTAGAGGGAAGGTATGAAAGAAGTATTTTCTATGAAGGTAGAGAGTTACACTGTCCTAGTATCTTCTCTGGCATGTAAGGAATAGAGGGGTTTAAAAGGCTAGAGTGTGAGAATGTAGGTAAAATAAGAAGTGAGTTTTTTGTGTGGGGAGTATAAGATACAATGTAGAATAGATAGATGCTGTTAGGGAGTGGTGTGACCATGAATGAATATAGAGCAAAGCAGTATGGGAGGGGAAAGGTATTTTATGTAGTAACACAGCTGGTGTGCCCCACTATCAGTGACATGGGCAAATGCACAAAGGTCAGAGGCATGATATCACTGTCCACATGTATGTGCCTCTAATAGTAAGTGGACACCTCTGACATGCATCCATGCATGTCACCTACACTCCATCATGGGGAAGAGTCACCGCCAGTACCAGCAGGTCATAGTCATCATCATGTCCATCATCTGATGCCCTCACATTATCAGAATGGCCATCTACATTATCTTCCCTTTCAGAGGCTACACCATTAAACTCATTCCTCTCTCCTTCAATGCTGGACAAAGAACTTAATGCAGTGGCCCATGTCCCATTGGCCATACTGTCAGAGTGAGGCATATCACATCCCACCTCAGGATCGGTGGACTAGCTACTGGAGAAGACAGGTAATAGACAAGCTGGAAAAAGAGACAAATGACACATGTCATATACATACACAGAAGTCAAGTGAAGCAGCATATGACTAATATTTTGGACAATTATATAACTACAAGGCTTATAATGATATAGACTTACTAGGCCTGAGTGGCTGTATGTGGTGCAGGGGTCCTATAAAGCAGAGATGTGAGATACTATTCCCATATCAAGCAAATATGATGGAAAATGTGAATACAACTACTAAAACCTGCCTGACATGTCCTCCTTTGACTTCACCATGTGTGGTGAGGGTTGAAATGTCACTGGCATTTAAAAGAGAAGCATACACAACTCAGTAGTGAGTACACACAAGGAATCAAGCAACATTCAACCTAATGTATAACACACAGCAAATAAAATATACGCACAGTGTATGGGCGACTATGTTGTCCATATTGCTGGTGTCCTATACAGATGAACAAGACTACATTAGTCATGAAGGTCACAGATGTAATTAACAATATTGAAATGTAGCAATCATACAGACTGTCTTACCAGGCACATCATCTCTGGTTGGGGAACATATCTGGTGAAAAGCAGAACTTGTAGTTTAAAATCGCACACAAACAATATGTGAGTATACTCCTCAGTAATAATAGCAATCAGAGGCACATGGATCACACTATCAGAATATGGAGACACATAGGGGGGACAAATGGTGTGGATGACCTGATGATGTATCTGTGCAGAGAACAAGCCAATATTAACATTATAGATCACAAGTTTGCTAAATAGTGTTTCACTATAACAAGAATATGAATAATATTTACAGGTCTGTCTGTGCCTGATGATTCATAGCCCAAAATATATATCTGTAGGTTAAAAAGGAACCCAAACAACATGTAAGTATACTCCACAGTCATAACAGGAGGCCACGGCACACAGCAGCTATGGATCAAACTAGCAGAATATTGAGACACTTATATGACCAAAGATGTTGACATCCTGATGATGTATCTGTGTAGGGAACAAACCAGCATTAATATTATAGATCACTGGTATGCTAAACAGTGTTCCACTATAGCAAAACAATATGAGCAACCTTGCCATGTCTGTCTGTGTTTGCTTACACCTGTTCTGTATTCCACAAAATGGGTCCCTATTAAGTCAGCGAATGCACTAAATTGCGAACACTGATTAATCAAACCTACTTACCTGAAATCGCAAAATCTCGAAAGCACGGAACACCGATTTTTTCCTTAGGGAAAAAAAATCACTGGGCTGTTTTCGGGACTTTGCCATTTCCTCCACTGTGGTTCGATCTTGGAGTTGGTATATTTAAGTGGGGGTGTGTGGGGAGCACAGCCCCCCACATCAGAAGGTATGGGGGTGAAGCCCCCAAGTTTTTTTTTTTTTTTTATTTTTTATTTTTTAAATGGATCAGCAATTTTTTTCCCTGGGAAAAAAATCACTGATCTGTTTGTTCAGTATTTTGTTTTTTAGATGTTAGTGGGTCGATTATATAGCGTTCGCAATTTAGTGTGTTTGCTTATATAATATAGACCCCACAAAACTGTATCTGTAGGTTAAAATGGCATACAAACAACACATGAGTATTACATGACAGGTGGCAGAGGCACACATCAGCTATGGATCACACTACCAGGATAGGGAGACACTTGAATGGCAAATGGTGCCACTGTTCCTGTGTTGATGGGGCTATGTGATTGAAATGGTTGAAATACACAGCATGACACATGTTGCTAACAGTGTTATCTGTGCACTGTGTAGGTAAGATAACATACTATAACACTTACCTTGTGCATTTGCTTCAGGGTTTTTGTCACTTACATGGTGTAGTTCTGCTGTTGTAACAAAAATATAAAAAGAAGGTAAGAATTATGAATGAAAGTCCTTTAAAGAATTGGAGTATGCTTCAGTGTTTGTGAACGTCAGGCATACCTGTAAATCCTGGAACACCTGCCTCAATACCTCCCCTAGTTATCCTGTTAGGTGTTACGGTGGGAGGCCAGGATCATCATTATCTATCATGTCTTAATATCATGCTCTCCTCCTGCTTTCATGTGACTTTACTAAAGCATTTGATAATATAAGCCATTCTGCCCTGTTTGCAATTTTAAGACTTATGGCTTTGGTACCAAATTTTTTAGGTGCATATTCACAATTTATTCTTCAGTGAAAATCATCCCTGTCATCAATGCTTGGATGAGATTCAGACGTTGCATGCTAAATTGTATACAACAGGGATGTCCCCTTAGCAGCTATTTGCTCACCCTAGTAATAGCAGCTGTTTTCTTTTAGGTTTTAGCTCAGATGTCCCTTCCCCTGCATTCCTATTCATGTGCTGGAATTCTGGTGCCCAGTTTTTATTCCTATGCGGATGATATTACCTTGCCTGCTGAGACTCAAATGTTATTATCAGGCTTGCTGCATTGCTTTATGAATGCTCTTCAATAGTTGGTTTATCATTGATTTATGAGAAAACTGTTGGTTTAACTACTCTCAACTTTATTGTTGAGTCATTGCATAATATTTCATTTTCCTCACAAGGAGTTGTTATTTTAGGGGCCCCTTTTGGTACTCCCACCTTTATTACTAGTACTTGTGACTCTATTTTTTCCAAGGCTTGTCAACATTTAGATTTGTGGAGGATCTTTTCCTTATTTTATTCTAAGCATGTATATCTCCTTAATGGTACCTTTTTGAATACTTTAGCTTACACTTTTTCAGTTAATTTTTTCCTCTCTCCTGATCCATCAGGCTGTTGGCAGTTGTTTTTTGTTTTTTCTGCGGTACCATTATGAACCCAGTTAGGCAAGAGGTTCTTTCTTCTCCACCATCTAAGGGGGGTTTTCTTTGTTGCATCCTTTATTGTATTTACACACTTTGTTTTTATTTACACTCTTCTAATTTGTCGTTATTGGGCAGATTGTTGCCAGCCCTGTCGAGCAGCTTTTGGTCAGCTTGTTTATATGGAAAACATTTAGGTGGTGTTTTACTAGATGAATTTCAGGACATTCAAACAGTTATTTTGAGACATAAGATTTCAGCTTCCTAATTTCCTGGCACTTGACAAGAATGATATTCACATTTGTTGGCGGCTTTCCATGTCATTGATGTTTATTCAGACTATCCAGCACTTCGACTACACTCTTTGCAGAATTGACGGCGACCATATAGACATTTATGACATTGGTAGGACTTCCTGTGGAGATGCTCTTTCAACAGATTCCCTATACGGGCTTCCTTGTATATCATTCCTTTCAACAAAGGTCTTGTTTTCAACCAGAATGTGTGGGACTTGAGACTGCTGATCATATTTTTCTTTCTTGCTCTCAAATAGTAGGCTTTTGGGACATCATTCAACATAAATTTAATGTACCTCTTTTATTTCCACTGACCACTGATAAATGTTTATACGGTGACTATGGATGCTTCTGGAATGAATACATACAACGTGCTGATTTCTTGTTAGCTTCTGCCCTCCGCCTGCTGTGGGTGGCATGTTGCTAAGAAGTAAAATCTGGCAGAGCTCTTTCAATTACACAACTTATTCAGCGATTGAGATTAGGGTTACTACACAACAATTGAACCTTTTAATTTCAAATATGTCTTCCTTTTCAACTCATACTTCGATACCATTAGACTATTCCTGTGTATTTCCTTACAGATGATACTCACTGCATTTAATCCCCTTTTATTCCTGTTTTTGTTTCATGCTGATTTAGTTTGATGCTTGATACTCTTTAGTATGTAACTAGTTTTTTCTAATAAACTTGTGGATTAATCCGCTGTCTGTCATAGAGGCAGAGTCTGCTGGCTGCACTGAGGATCGTGTCAGAGCAAAGTCTCTGGTAGGCCTGTCTGGATCTGTTGTGTCCACCTACAGTATTGATCATGTTTGTGAGATCCCTCCACACTTGCTGTTTCCAGTCAGTAAAGCCTGTCTATCCTAGCAGGTTCTGGCCATGCTGATGCAGAGTATCTATACTAATCTCAGTCTCATGTGGACAAAAATGGTTCCTCCTATTTTGCTTGGACATCTGAAGGACAGGGTGATATACACACCTCATATTTTATGCAGGGGTTCACATACTGACATGTCAGTGTTCAAAGCATGTGTTAAATGAATGCCTCGACTCTCATTTAAAGTGCATGGCTATGCAAAACAGTCTGTGTAATCTAAATTACCATCATGAACAGATAAGCATAAAGGACATGTCTGAATATATCAGAACCTACTGATATTGCCAACATCCTTGCATATAGATTCAGTGCAAACTTCACCCCCCTCTCACCTCCAAAAGGGCCCACAACAATACAGGAAAAGTGTAGTGTCCCAGAAATCACAGATGCACAGGTGAAAACAGCCCTTTCAAAAGCCAAAAACACAGTGTCAGTGGGGCCAGATGGTGTCCCAGGATGCATCTTGCACAAACTACAGAACAAACTAACCCCCCCACCTAAACATGCTGTTCAACCTCAGCCTCTCCACAGGCTACGTGCCCATAGAATGGTGCACAGCAATGGTTATTCCGCTCCACAAAGGAGGGGTCACAACTGACCCTGGTAACTATAGCCCCATAAGCCTGACTAGTCTGGTTTGCAAGGCTATGGAGTGCATCATCATGGAACTCATTAACAAAGGCATTGGGAACCTCCAAACACTTGACCCGACCCAGTTCGGCTTTGTTAAGGGCAGATCATGCCTACTAAACCTGGTTGACTTCTTTGAGACAGTCACCAAGGCCATAGACGAGGGAAAGGTGATTCACACAGCCTACCTTGACCTCACCAAGGCGTTCAACACCATTCCTCACTCAGGTATTATAGAAAAACTCACCAGCCTGAACATAAACCCATACGTCACAAGATGAGTTGCCAACTGGCTTACAGACAGAACTCACACGGTAAGAATAGCAGGCTCCAGGTCCAACTCTAAACCAGTCACAAGTGGTGTCCTGCAAGGCTCAGTCATGGGACCCCTACTGTTCAGCATATACTTCTCAGAAGTACAGGCAAACACAGGAGGACTATGGTTAACCAAGTTCGCAGATGACTGCAAACTGGGAGCCATAATAGACTCTCTGGCTGACACGGACATCCTCCAAAAAGGCCTTACGGAGATGGACACCTGGTGTCAAAGTCATGCCCTCAAGCTAAATGCAAAAAAATGCATAGACATCCGTTTGAGAAAAACAAAACACCCATGAATTACCACATAGGTTGCAGCCCCCTTAATACAGAAGAGGGAAGAAGAGATCTGGGGACCCAGGTAGATAGTAATCTCTCCTTTGACAATCATATTGCCAAAGTAGTTAGGAAATCCTTCTATGTGGCCTATCTAATTACTAAAGGGTTCGCATCTAGAAATAAAGAGGTTATAGGGCCCCTCATCAGACCCATCATAGAGTACAATGCCCCATTTGGGATGTACCTCACAAGACACTTCCAACAGCTGGAAAGACCACAAAAGTACCTCACCAAGAGGATTACTGGCCTCAAACATATGTCCTATGCAGCCTGACTGAAAAAACTCCGGCTGTACTCAGTGGCATATCGTTTACTCAGAGGTGATCTCTGCCTGACTTACAAAGCCATGTCCAACTCAGAACTGATGGACATGCTCCACCTAAAGAAATCCAAGTCACTGTGAGCCATGTGCTCTAGTGAGCTAAGCCTCACCACAACAGTAAATAGAACACACTGGAGGGATAGATTCCTGTCACAGAGACTCCCCATGCTTTGGAACAAAATTCCTAACTATGTTAGGCAGAGCCCCTCACTAACACTCTTCAAGAGAAACCTTGACGAGTGGATGGGTAACAGAAAATACACCCCTGGGATCACTTCATTGGCTCTGCTTGACAGAGGCTCAGTTAATTAATTAATGGGGCAGCGAAAGCCAGCACACTCTGGCTAGGCGATATAGGTGAATTTTACAAACTTACTACTAGTGCTGATTGTGGCACCATGCATGTTGTATATTTTGCAGTCTGTACCCTATGTAATAAATACTATGTAGGTAAGACTGACTGCAGTCTTAGAGAGAGGATTAGAGAGCATTTATATAACATTAAGAGAATGAATGGTACTAATGCACTTGCCAAGCATGTTATGCAAACAGATATAAAACATGTTTTTATGTTCTCAGTACTAGCTAAAACTTTCGAGACTGTGAGAAGGGGTAATGTAAGACATAGAACTGAAGAGTTAGAAGCAGGTTGGATTATTAGATTAAGGGCCAACTGTGGGCATGGCCTAAATGACCATGTTCCTTTTAAACCAACATTACAGAAAAGGTCTTTGAGGAAGTAATTACAATTATTTTAACAACATTTATTTTATATTTATGTATGTATACATGAGTATGTAATATTGTTCAATGTTTTATATAAAAATTTTTTATGACATTTTTTAGCTACATGTTCACTTTAATTATTTGCATCTAGGTTTTGTCACATGATTAACTGTTAGTATAAATAGGTGTTCTAATCAGCATGTATTATGCACCTGACGAAGCTATATGTGAAAGCGCTTGTGTGAATAAAGCTGAGCTGACATCAACTTCTTGGATTTTGGATTCGTATTTCAACAGATTTTGAAGTTTGGAGCCATACCTTTGCTTTTTGGACTTTTATTTGATTTTTATCTTTTAGCAAAGGTTAGCTGTTGAACTGGTAACATTTTTTACTTGCCTAATTAGTTATGCCATCATGGTTACATCTGACAACAACAAACAATGTCTCATTGAATGTAATCAGAGTAACCTCTATATGACTTAGCATTAGAGAATATCTGTAAATTAGTGACTAAACATACAACTTGTTGACAACCCCATAAATCATCATTATCTGCAAAACCACTTCAGACACAATAAGTTAATTTAAACTAGCTATGGATATAAGCAGAGTCTGTCCATGTCCGAAGTTCACTGGGGCATGTTTGCTTGTAGCCATACAGCTGTGTATGGGGAAGACCTCCATGACAGTGATGGATATGTACCCATATGCATGTATATTGGGGAAGCCTATTCCCATCCTTTATGTAACTGACTGACATATTTAAATGCAGGGAAGTTCACATAAAATATGCATGGAATTTGCTTCAGAGGTTTCACTTCGAGCACTATGAACACAGGAGAGTGATAATGAACAATGTCTCCCACAATAGCAATGCAAGCAGGTCACAGCCTACCTTTGAGAAAATAGCATTTAGGCAACTATACTTCACAGTGAGGCTAGCTAAGCACACACATCTTTTAAGTACCATTTGTGCAATATATAATTAATAAGGTTCATTAGCATACAATGGTTTGGAATCACATTAGCGTAAGTACTTGCAAGTTCTCAAATCTTGGTGCACTAACCAATAGCTCAGTATAAGCTTACAGTGCTCAGCTCAATGCCCAAAAGTAATTGATAAATGGGAATATCTGTAACATGTGCCCGATGCCCACCAATAGTCTGCGACCACCCTATATGCACCATGTTTAAAATGTAATATTGATACATATTATTATCATACCATTGCTACTTGCGAACTGAGTGAGACCTCATTGACCATTTTTTGGCATGGCTATTTCTACAAGCTTTAATGACCATACTTTCATTATTGACCATGAAGAGGCTATGATGTGTCTGGGACCCAGATGGACTGATGATGAGACAATGCAGATGCTAGTCATCTATATTGGACATGAGAGAAGGGTGTGGGCATGACCAAGGAACTTCGCACAGATCAACATTTGGAATCAGATTGCTAGGGAGCTCCAGGGATGAACAGGGATCTTCTGGTCAGGTATGCAGGTCTGGCACCAGTTCGATGACCTTTGCTGTAGAGACCAGGATAATTTGCAGGACAGGATCATTCAGGTTTGAGCCCAGTCCCCATATGCATACAGTAAATGCCAAAGTACACACCTTACATATACTATTTACTGTTAGCATTTACTGACCACATATGTTGTTATATGATCTAGGGTCCATTGCTATTACACATGCAATATGTATATCAGCATGACTAGGGAACACCAAATGGAATTTAAATGTGAAATTAAAAAATGATGGACATTTAACTGTGCATACTGTAGGCATCCACCAACTCGCATACACAAACATGAAGGTAGGTAAGTAACATCAAGTATTACGAAGGAATGCAAGTATTCTATGGATTCGTAATTAAACTGATAGTCACTCAGAGAAGATTTTCAGCCATGAAAAGTGATGTGATGTGCATTCATGCAACTTGCACTAACAATGTATATGGAGGCAGATTATCTACAGGTTCGAATCCCACAAATTCAATGATATATGCAAAATGTATTAACAAAGCATTGGGATTTTCCTAAATCCCTATTGATATGCTGCAAGGTTGTTTACTAACCCAGCAAGTTATCTTTACAGTGTTGCTAGTCTCAGAGTGCATTAATGCCTACAGAGCCTAGCCTGAGAATGACTATGCATTTTGCTGTTGTTATCTGCAGTTCTTTGCGAATTTCCCATATCAAGTATTTTTGTAATGCTGAAGGATGTGTTTTTCCATTGCAATGATTATAATATTTTGTTTTGTGAACTTTCTTGTAGGTGTTCATTAATATGTGTCCACATGTATTACTAACTGGGTGAAGCAGAGAATAGTAACATTATTGCAGGTCACCATGTATTTGATATGACTATGTGCAGTAATTACATTGCATATACCTCAAATGTGTGGCATAGCTGATGGCTTAACAGTTTTGGCTGCACCCATAACTGATTAGGGTTTGAATCTCACTGTTGTCTTTTAGTTGCTGTCATGGATATGTTTTAAAAATGTCAGATATGTGTGTTACTTGTAACCTATATGGGTAATGTCTAATTTGTATTGCAAAATTATTTCATGTTGCTGATAACTATGTAGTCCTATATTATTAGCAGTAATTCTAGATAGTTCAATGCCACTTACATATTACCCCATGTTTTCTTGTGTTCCTATTGCAGCTTGTATGGAAAACAAACAATAAATGTATCCTTAGCAGTATATATTACATGATTATCAGTCACTCTCATTGATATGATATAGAACAAGCACCTTTTGTTAGGCCTAGCACAAAAACTGGTCAAACTAGCCCAATCGCTTCCCTAATAGTACGTACGGTAAAAACCTGCTATAATGGATAGACAGTTTCCCATCATCTCATTAGCCAGCCTGATTGACATTGGCATCCTGAGGCAATGTAATTATTGCCTCATGTTTAATGACAAACATTTATTCCTAAAACAAGTACCCTGTGTGAGAGATGTAATTACACTATGAAATTGGAATCGATATTAACAACAAACCAGACATCAAACAGGTTGTCAACACACATACTTCACCTCTCATACAAAATGAGGTTACGACACATAAACCCACATACGTGGATGTACTCACTAGAAGCCTACCAAAAGATCAGAGACCTTTAAAACATAAACCACTTGCACACACTGCTAACCAAATAGAATCTGCACATAATAATGCATATACCAGTGTCTCAGCATATAAGTTCTTAAAGCAATATACCTGAAAACCTAATGTCTTGGTCATAGGCAACTCCTTAGTGAGACACACAGATGTCCCCCTCACCAGGATGGACAAGGAGAAGGTCATGGTCAGCTGCCTGTTAGGTGCCAGGATCCGTCAAATCACAAATGCACTCAAGTTTCTCAAAAACAACTGCCATTATGACTCTCTCATAGACCATGTTATGGTGAATGACTTGAGACTTACCTCTCTGGACTATATGAAGACAAAACATGACTGAACTCTCAGATTATGTGTCCCAGGCAAGTATTACTCTATCCCTAAACAGCATTCTACCTTCATGCAGGATGATGCCACAATATAAACAAAAAATGATTGACTTCAACAATTGTCTTAGCTTGTGGTGTCAGTCCAGGGGATCAAGTATCTGTCAGCCTGGGAATACATGGTCGGCGGGGCACACTGTTTTGCCAGAGATGTTCTGCATCTGTCTCCTCTAGGCATTTGGATACTGGCAAATGCACTTGCCTCCTCCATAGTGCCTTTTTAGGCAAGTTAAAACAACAACATTTCTGACATAACAAATTCCACTTGAGACAAACTCAGGGTTCTGCTGCTTAATGCTAGGAGTCTAAACATGAAACTGTACTCCCTGGAAAGATTCCTCACATTGGAAGATGTTGACATCTGTGCAGTCACTGAGACATGGCTCAAGGCTGTGAAGAGCACCCCGGCCATGCAAGGCTACAATGCCTTCCACACGTTCAGACCTTAAAATGGGTATGAAATCACAAAACGTGGTGGTGTATCCATTTTCATTAAAGCCAAGTACACCTCGAGACTGGTCAAAGAGTATGACTCTCTCAAACTACTCCATGTCCGATTAACTATAGGCAAAATACCCTACCACATCATTGTTAGCTATAGGTCCCCCACCATGATCCAAGAAAACCACACCATCTACCTTGACTTACTAGAGTCAATCTACATACAGCCCAACACCTTAGTCATGTGAGATTTCAACTATCCTTCCATCGACTGGGTGACATACATGAGCATAAACCTGCTTGCCCAGAGGTTCCTGGACTTTGTCAACACAAATTCTGTGGAACAAATAGTCTGCACCCCCAAAATGGTCTTGAATGTCCTAGACATAGTACTCTCCAACATGGAGGGGTCACTGCACTCCCCCCCACCTCCCGCGTGTGATGCCCTCCCTGTTAAGGTTGGACCATAAATCAGTCTTGTTCGAAGTAACTGTTGAACCTGTCATCATCTCAGGAGCAAAAAAAGTCAAACCCTTTTCCAAAGCAAACTACAGCCTACTAAGCAATGGTATAAAAAGTTTTATACCCCCTGCAATCACACACAGCAATGACTCCTATGGAGAGGTGAGAGGTATACACAAATGCCCTCTATAAACACTTAAGCAACTGTATAGACTCAGCTGTGTCCACCCAGATTAAATCCAGGTCCTCCCAACAAAACAGGCCACCCTAGTGGACCTCAAGAGTAAACAGATTATAGAACTAAATGAAGAAACTGATGTCTAAGAAGAAGAGGGAACTGACTCAGCAGAGGAAGAATTTCCACCACAGCTTGAACATGCAAATCATGAATCTTGTAAGTCATCTGAAGCTAATTACAAAGGTAAAATAGCATCCCTAGCTAAGGATAATAATAAGGCATTCTTTAACTACGTCCAAAATCATGTGCTGAACTGGTAGCAGATGGTCCCAGTCATACTGTACTGGAGGAAATTGCTAACCTGCTAACTGACAGATTTGGCACAAACTTCACACCCTGTCCCTGCCAGCCATACCTCAAAGCATACCGGACACCAGTCCTCTGATTATTATCTCTAGAGATCATGTCATACCTGTGCTGTCCAAGGTCAAAAACATGGCCTCAATGGGACCGGATAACATTCCAGGTTGCTTATTAAGCAATCTAAAACAGGACCTAGCGGACTCACTTGGCAGGCATTTCTTTAACCATAGTCTGAGACCCTACACAGATTGGCTTCATTAAGGGTAGATCATGCTTATTAAACCTAGTAGACTTCTTTGAGAAAGTCACCAAAGCTCTGGATGAAAGTAAGTCAGTTCATATAACCGATCTTGACCTAGCCAAGGCTTTTGACACAATCCCCCACTCAGATATCATTGAGAAACTCTCCCAACTGGGGATTAACCCTTATGTCACTAGATGGATAGCCAGCTGGCTCACTGACACAACACAGACTGTCAAAGCTGGTGACTCCACCTCTACCAGCAGACCCGCCAGCAGTGGCATACCACAAGGATCTGTGCTAGGCCCTTTACTGTTTGGAACTATTTCTCGGAAGTCCAGGCTAAAGCAGATGGCCTTTGGCTTACCAAGTTCACTGATGATTGCAAATTGGGTGCAATCATTGAGTCCCCCAACGATGTTAACATATTACAGGAGGGCGGAACACAGATAAATGACTGGTGCCAAATCCACGTTCTAAAATTAAATGCAAAAAAGTGCATTAGAATCTTCTTTGGCAAAGCAGAATTATGTGCTAATTACAACATTGACAGCACCCCTGTAAGTTCAAACCCAGTGGTGCGATATCTGGGAACACAGGTAGATGGCAATCTGTATGTACTTCGACCACCAAGTTTCCACAGTGGTACAGAAAGACTTCTGTGCTATGTTATGCATCTCATAATTAAGAATATTACATCCAGGTCTAAGGATGTTATAACTCCACTGTACTCCACCCTTATCAGACCATTAATAGAGTACAATGCTCCCCTTCTGCATGTACCTCACCAGACACCTGCAACAGATGGAGAGACCACAGAGGTTTCTCACCAAGAAAATACAGGGCCTCCAAACCATGATGAATGTGTTGTTGAATTGGACCTTGAGTAGCTCAAGTGAGTCGTACTGAACTGGGATTCATTCCTAGAAGGGTTGGGAGGGTGGCCTAATGGTTAAGGTGTTTGCCTTACAAACACAAGGTGCAGGGTTTGAATCTCACAAGGGATAATTGGCTAAGCTTAAAATGGCTCGCAAGGGCAGTTAGCTTAGTACTAACCTATGAACCTATGACCTATGTGGATAGACTGAAAGACTGTCACTGTACTCTGTATTGTATACGCTGCTGAGAGTCCAAGAAACTCAAGGTGAGCATATTTGTGCTCATGTATGTCACCCAGTCGATGGAAGGATAGTTGAAATCACCCACAATCAAAGTGTTTGGCTGTATAGTGAGTGACTCTAGTAAGCCCAGCTGGGTGGTGTGCTTCTTTTGGTTCATGGTGGGGGACCTGTAGCTAGCAGTGATGTGGTAGGGTGCTTTACCTATTGTTAGTTGGACCTGGAGTAGCTCAAGTGAGTCGTACTGATTAACCAGTCTCAAGGTGTATTTGGCTTTAATGAAGATAGCTACACCTCTACCTTTGTTTTTTTCACACTCGTTTTGGGGTCTGAACATGTGGAAGACATTGTAGCCTAGCATGGCTGGGATGCTGTCTGCATCCTTGAACCATGTCTCAGTGACTGCACAGATGTCAGCATCTTCCAATGTGAGGAGTGCTTCCAGGGAGTGCAGTTTCCTGTTTAGGCTCCTAGCATTAAGCAGCATAACTTTCAGTTTGTCTTCAGTGGATTTTTTTTTTTACCTTAGAAATGTTGTTGCTTTGACATTGCCTAAAAAAGGTACTATTGTGCAGGCAAGCTCCTTTGCCAGCATCAGAAAGCCTAGAGGAGACAGGTGAAGACCATCTCTGGCAAAGCAGTGTGGTCTGTCAACCATGTCTTCCCTGGCTGACAGATACTGGATCCCCCTGGACTGATACCAGAAGCTAAGCCAATTGAAGTCAATCATTTTTTGTCTATTTTGTGACACCATTCTGAGTGAAGGTAGAATGCTGCTTTAGGCTAGGGACATACCATGCCTGGGCAACACAATCTGAGAGTTTAGTCACATCTATCTTCATATAGTCCAGGGAGGTACGTCTCAAGTCATTCACTCCAGCATGTACTAAATAAAATAGGGGAAGCCACCTCAAGCAGTAGATCCATAATGAGTGGCATACCCCAGGGATTGGTCTTGGGGCCTCTGTTATTCAAGATATACTTCTCTGAGGTGCAGGCCAAAACCAGTGGGCTATGGCTGACCAAGTTTGCAGATGACTGCAAGCTGGGTGCAGTCATCAATTCTTCAAGTGATGTGAACATCCTCCAAGAGTGTCTCAACCAAACAAATGACTGGTGCCAGAAACATGGCTTCAAGCTAAATGCCAAAAATGCATCATCGTCCTCTTTGTGAATTGTGACGTCCTCACATGTTATCATATTAATGACAACGTCATGAGTACACACTCACTAGTGAGGGATTTGGGCACCCAGGTTGATAGCAACCTGGCTTTTGACCACTATGTTGCTTCTGTTGTACAGAGAGCTTTCTACATGGCCCACCTCATAAGTAAGGGTGTCTCAACCAGGGACAAAAAGGTAATAACATCCCTGTATTCTTCCCTTATAAGGCCGATTATTGAGTACAATGCCCCCTTCACCATGTACTTCGCAAAGCACATGCAGCAGCTGGAGAGACCACAGAGGTTCCTCACCAGGAAAGTCCACGGCCTCAAACATCTACCCTCCACAGATAGGCTAAAAGCCCTGTCCCTCTACTCAGTTTCATACAGACTCCTCAGAGGTGACCTCTGTCTGGCATACAAAGCAATCTCAGACCCCGCAATGGGACTGCTGCATCTCAGTAAGTCAATCTCCAGTCAAGCAACCATACACGCGACCTCAACCTGGTCTGTGATATCAATAGAACTTGTTGGTGGGACAGATTTCTGTCCCAGAGACTCCCCCATCTGTGAAATAAACTCCCTGTCCACATCAAGCAGATTACCTTATTATCCCTTTTTAAGCACGATATCTAGATGGGAAACAGAAAATAGACCCCTGGGATTCCCACCTGTGTCCCTACTGGACAGGGGCTTTGGGTGCTAACTTGTCTAACCATGGGCTAAAATCTTGGCTTCTTTTAAAGGCCTCAGGGCCAATAGCCTAGTAATCTCCTCTGATCCTATGATACTATCACAGAGTCATACTGTAATTGTTGTTGAGTGACTTGAGTACATGCGTGATTTGACAGATCTGGCAGTTGACTCTGACCAGCCTGGTGAGAGGGACATCTGTGTTTCTCACTATGGAGTTGTCTATAACCAGGACATATGGTTTTGAGGTGTTTTACCTTATGGGCTTATTTGCTGAGACACTGGTGTGTGTGTTGTTATGTGTAATGGATTCTATTTGCTTTGCAGTGTGTGCAAGTGGTTTGCATTTGGGAGGTCTCTGATTTTTTTGGTAGGCTTCTATCAAGTACCTACATGTATGTAAGCTTATGTGTTGTGGCCTTGTTTTGTGTGAGAGGTGATTTGTGTCTGCTGACAACCTGTTTTATGTCTGGTTTGTTGTTACGTTAAAGAATTGATTCCAAATTCATAGTGTAATTACATCTCGCAGATATTGTATTTGTTTGTTTTAGGAGTCAATGGTTGTCAGTATACATCAGAAAATTACTGCATTGTCTCAGGATGCTGATGTCAATCAGACTGGCTGGAGAAATGGTTGGAAACCGATGTCCATTATGGCGGGTTTTTACTGTAACTACTATTGGGGAGTGGGCTAGTTTGACCAGATTTTGTTCTAGGATTATAGATTCATAGATTCATAGATTAGTACTAGGCTAACTGCCCTTGTGGGCCATTTTAAGCCTAGCCAGTTACCCCATGTGAGAATCAAACCCTGGACCTTGTGTTTATAAGGTAAACACCTTAACCTCTATGCCATTTTCCCACCCATTAACAAAGGGGCTTATTCTATTGAAAGCTAGGGATGAAAACTAATGCAGCAGGGAAGCTCAAGAGAGTTCATTAATAGATGTCTATGAGAAAATTGTCTTTTAAGGCATTTGCGTCTTACAGGGCATGAGTGGTGCACAGCTATGCATAAATGCAAGGCTTAAATACAGGTGAAATTAAACACTTTTAAGCTAAACTACCAATAAGAAAGCACACAATGACTTTCTTCCAGTAATCTCCAACTCAGATGGGACTCAGACTACACTTCTGCTGCAAAGGTGCAGGCAGGGCCCTCCTAATGTAAGATGGCTGGAATGGTGCTCAGGTGTAACAATACAGTCTAGATTCAGCAGATATGAATGTAGTCTATGCTATGTACTAGCTACTTAAGGCAACATAACAGCTGTTTTAAAGTGCATAAAAATGCAGTAAAAATCAGCAAAATGAGGCAGAAAAATGATAAAATACAGTCAGCAAAGTGCAAAGAAAATTCAAAATCTCTCCAGACTGCTGGCAAAAGTCACCAAACATTGAGCGGCTCCAGTTAGATGACATTCAGTGGTACTGCCCTCTGCCTAAACTGGCAACTCTTTTAACATCTGTGAACTGTAGGAGACTATGGAGAAAGTTTCCTATAGAGGATTTTAAACTTAAGAGATTTGCTTATATACAAGGCATGGGGAACCACTTTTACACCAGCAGTATGAAAGACTTTCACACCATTAATCCTTCAGGCCAATCAGATAAAAACATAATAAACTCTAAACCAGAAGTTTCCCACTTGGATGGGTTGAATTCAGGCTCTGCTCCCTGCAAAAGACCCCTCCTAATGTAAAATGAGTTGGTTTTAAGCTTAAGGGCAGTAACAAATGCTTTACAGAATTCCTGCAATATCAGAAATCTTTGGAAGTAAGTTCACGAACCCTGAGAAATGAAATACAGAAAAAAGTGCACAACATAAGAGAATATTTTGGCAGATTCAGGAGAACTCTGGCAAACTCAGAACAGCTTTTTCAGTACCAAAGGAGGTTAGGGAATATGAGAATACTGTTAAAACAACCTAAGAGCAGTAGACTAACAAAAAAAAATGGTGTTTCTTTAACAAGTGCAGGCTAAGAAACAGTGACAAATTCAACCAAATCGGCAAATGCAGCACAGAAGTGTTAAGTAGTACTGAGATAGTAAGACCAACTGCAAAAAATACTTACTTGAATGGGTATCTTACATTCCCACCAATGTTGGCAGGGCTATGATGCTGTATGTTGCTTGAGTTCCACTCTGTTAGAGCCTTTATGTAGGTGCAGAGGTCTGTTTAAGCACTCTCCTATATGAATAATGACTTGCTACTGATTTATACGGCAATCATCACTATAATTTTTTACTTGGGCTAGTGTACACCTTACTACGTATTTAAATATATGTGTCCTACTGGAAAGCAAATTAGGCTGAGAGTAGGACATATAGGCACATCTCCTTTTAAATATTGCTTTTACTCATGTTGGTTATATTATGTTCACGTGTCAGTATATTCATTCCTAGGTGCAACTGCCATTGCTCTTTTATGATTACATAAATGTAAACAGGAATATATATATATATATATATATATATATATATATATATATATATATATATATATATATATATAAATGACTCTATTTCACTTACCCGAAAAAACACATCACCAACATTCCCTTCACTGAGATGAATACACCAACAAACCAGAACACTGACATCCATTCATAACACCGACATTCCAACCTGAGGTAAGTACTTGGCCATCCGTAAAAAAAAAAAAAAAAAAAAAACAAAACTATACCCACCCATGTGGGGGGCTTCAGCCCCCACACCTGATGTATATGGATCTACTTCACTTACCCGAAAAACCACATCACCAACATTCACTTCACCGAGATGAATACACTGACAAACTAGAACACTGACGTCTGTAATACCAACATTCCAACCTGAGGTAAGTAACTGCTTGGCCATCCAGAAAAACAAAAAACAAAAAAAAACAAAACTATACCCACCCATGTGGGGGGCTTCTCCCCCCCACACCCCCAACTAAATATATCAACTCCGAGATTGCACTACCTCGGGGGTAAGGGGCAAAGTTCAACAGGATGGCCAAGCGATTAATTACCTCAGGTCGGAATGTCGGTGTTCCGGATGTTGGTCTTCTGGTTTGTCAGTGTATTCATCTCGGTGATATATATATATATATATTTATATATATTTTTTTTTAATTTTATTTTATACAGTACTTATACTTTGACCTATGATACTCCTTGCCATGTGCATTGCATACCAATAATTTAGGATATGCATGTTTGAGTGTTTCTTCCTTTACAGGCCATTTGTCATGTAAGCAGATGTCTGATACCTCTGATCTGTTACATTTCAAATGTTAATGGCATGAGGTCATAACTAACTTTGATACTGGTAGTAAGTACACTTGCGTGTGATTTACCTGATGTGTGTTTGTACAAAAGGGTAGAAATATTTTGTTTGTCATCTTCAGCCCATTCAGTGAGTCTATTAAATATGAAATGGAACCATTCTTTGTTACCCAGTACTATCTGACTTAGATAACAGATTTGTTAAACAGTGTTAGGGTTTGGCCTATTGCAGATCTGCACAGACATGTAACTGATGGAATAATTCTCACATGATTAACATATCTCTTACATAACCCTTGGTTACTGTAAAGGGTGTATGACTCATATATCTTCCTGTATGTATTGCTGATTTTCTTTTAATGTTGAGGCTCTTTCAGAAATATGTAAGGATGCACAATTATTGTCATGTTCCAGAGTGTAGCACCCATGCCAGTCCACCAGTCTATCAACAAAGACAATGACAGGCATGACCACTTCCTGCTCAGTCGGAATCTGAGGACCAGACCGTACAGCAGGATGATGACAATGATGATGAGGGACCAGGACCAGCATGTATCATCATGCCAGCAGACTGACACTGACAACATCCTCCACCATGACACCCAGATAACTTCAGGGACCAGATACATGATGTCATCACTGATGTGTTCCAGACCCAAATGAGAGATATGATGGGGAATTTTTTCCAGGAGATGGCATGGGCCATGCATGACTCCTTCCAGGAAATCACGTGTGAGATCATTCAGAAAGTTTGATGTAATCCATATATGTAATGCTGCCATCATGGTGTGTTCCTATTTGGTTTATTTTCATTATTAGGCACACATTTGTGCAAGAATCCCATACTGTGGTCATGCTTGTAAGATGTACCCTGTGATGCACTCTTCCCAATTCATTTCATATGGAGCTATAGATTGTTGCTGACATATGACAGCTGTTGCAATATGATACTGCCAATATCATGATGTTGTCATGTTCTCATCAGATGCTGACATACCAGCGGACAGTGGAGGAGAGTTACTCCTGTACTCTGTATGTGGCTTACTTTTTCTGCATACAGTGCACCATGACAATATTACTGCAGATGTAGCCTGCCCTTTTTTGTGATATATTTGTCTTGCTAGCAGTGTTCATGTGCATACATGGTCAGCTTTATTATTAGCAACTGTGATACAGTACACATTTTATATTTCATAACATTCCACACATACCAATCTAATGCCATTCTCCTGAGACTACTTTCAAACGGTTGATATCTTTGCATATTTTGCACAAACGTAGTCATATTTTGGTTTTGATATGCCTGTTTACATACATGGCATATCTATGTATGTGTTCCAATAGTGACCTTGTTGTTTCAGGAGGTCCCATTGGCACTATGATTTTGGATATGATGGTTAATGAGTAATTGTGTGCTATATGGTACACTGTTTAATATTACCAACACAATGTATGCATGTGTTGAATAAATATTCATAGCCTCCCACATTCCTGGTGTTACTGACATGGACTGACATTCTCCATTGTCTTTGTGAATTCCATGTTGTTGTCATATGAAATGGTACTATAAGTGTCTACCTCTATTATGTGGCCTACTTATTATGGTGGGTGTGTTTGGCTTTCTTATTGACAGACAACAAAAGGTATGCATAGGCAACAACACCTCGATGAGCATCACTCTGAACATTGGAGTACCTCAAGAATGTGTCCTGAGTCCCCTGCTGTTCACCATGCTGACACATGACTGCATCATTAGGTACAACACAGACCACATTATTAAGTTTGCGGATGATACTACAGTGGTGGGTTTCATCGGCAATGGTGACAAAAAAGACTACAGAGAGGTGGTAAACCAACTGGTTGTCTGTTTGACAACAACAACCTGGCTCTCAATGTGAATAAAACAAAGGAGGTAATAGTAGACTTCAGGAAGAGACACAAGGCTCATTCTCCACTCACAATCAAATGAAAAACAGTGGAAAGGATGAAGAGCACCAAGTTCCTGGAGGTGCATATCGCTGAAGACTTGTCTTGGTCAATAAACACTAATCACATTGTTAAGAAGACACAACAGCATCTACACTTTCTAAGAAGGTTGAGGAGAGCAAAACTACCACCTTCAGTTCTGACAAACTTTTAAAGGGTACCATTGAAAGCATCCTGACTAGTAATCTCTCAGTGTGATATGGAAATTGCATGGTTTCAGATCGCAAATCTCTCCAGAGGGTCGTGAAAGTGGTGGAGAGAATTATCAGGTCCATGACACATCTATCCAGGACTTGCACTCTGCTTGGTGCCTCAGCAGACCCGTGAAAATAGTCAAAGACTGCACTCACCCTGCCCATGGTCTGTTCTCCTGTTTGTCTTCAGGCAGGAGGTACCATAGCTTATGCTGCAAAACCACCAGATTTAATAGAAGATTTTTCCACAAGCCATCAGACTTCTGAACTCCAGTAATATCATACACCATGCTAGTCATCGAGGTCTGGAGTTACAGTGCTGAAGTAATTCACAGACATATGCAATAACTCTATGAAAGGACAATCTTATACCTTATGTGCAATATTAACAATGCCAAGTTAACATTCTGGGCAATATGCCAAGTTAACATTCTGTGCAATTTGAAATCTGTCTGATTCTGATCTGTGCAATATATTATCTGTGTAATATTTTGGGCAATGAAAAACCCATGTAAGTGGAATAATCTTGGTGCATGTCATTGCACTTGTTACTGCACTGCATAAATGTATTACTGTTGTTATTGTTGGATTAGCATTAGTATATGTGTTATTGTTGTATTAGTATCAGTATATGTTGTATGCACATTATAGCCATGGTGTGCAGCAGTAGCATTGTCACCTCTCAGCAAGAGGTTTTTCCGTTCGATTCTCGGCTGGAGCGCCTTCTGTGTGGAGTCTGCATGTCCTCCCCGCAGTCGAGTGGCATTTGAAAGACATGCATGAATGGACATGCCTTCGTTGAAGGTTGGGCGTCGGGCTGGCAACTCAGCACTGTAAAAATTTGCTGCCAATCATTAGCGGACCAGAGTTCCACAGTGGTGATCCCTAACCAGAAAAGCCGAAAGAAGAAGAAGATATGTTGTATGCATATTGAGTTCAAAGTAACACAATTTTGTTCAGTTGCACTGTTGTGCAGTCTGAATGACAATAAAGTGCACTTTGACTTTGACTTTCATATAATGGTTAAGGTCTTCACATCATAAACTCAAGGTACAGGGTTTGATTCTGACCCCATGTTATTGGCTAGGCTTAGAATGGCCCTTCAGGGCAGTCAGTCTAGAATTCACCTATGACACACACAGCTATAGTGTGCATATAGTCTGTATTCTAACATGCAAACACTCTGCTGCTATAAAACACATTAACATACCTATCCAATGGTCATTATAAATAACATTGCAGCCTTCCTTTGTATTGCTGTATAACTGGATGTTCCTAATATCACAAACCCATTAGTCACCCATTGTACATCTATAGTAGATATCATACCCCTCAACTGTCCATATTTTTCTAGAATGTCCAGATTTTTGCCTCATATTTTTAGTCTGTTCCTCATAAAACTTGTGGTTTTCTGGCAAATCACTGGGGATTAAAGTGTATAAGCAATATTTAAAATAGGTCCTTTTTTGGGCCTTTGACACCCCCCAGCCATTATTTAGGCTTTGTCCAGATTTCTTGTGCTAAGAGGTTGAGAGATATAGTATGTATATGCTTTTCAGCCACAGTTGGTGCACCATAGTTGCATATCTACAACTATATCCCAATCAGTCATACATATTTTCACATTGCATTCACATCACTTGTTGTGAGCTTGCCACCTGCCTTCTTATGTTAGCACAGCATTATGTATGGGTATGTCATATTTGAAACTAGTTTTGTTGCATACCTATGCCATTTGCTGTTTAACTGTTGCACGTTACTGTGTTGTTTGTGTTATTTTCACACAGACATGTTTATAGTCATCACCAATGTACACTGAACATGTGTCAGATATTTGTTCAATGTACCTTGCAAGGCCTTTCAGTCCATCTTGTATTGCAGACATATGCATATGTAATGTGTCTCCTTAGCTATGCTTGTCCTGCTTTATTATATGCCAGCTTTCTCTTGCTAGCATTATTTACTAATGTGGACCTATGTTGTCCATCTTCCTTCCTCTTATAGCTTTGGCCTACATGTTTTAGATGTACAGAACATATGTATATGTGCATGTACACCTTCCTGCAATGTATCATCATTGTAATGTAGGTACACTGGGGACAATATGAGATTGTGCCACCATGCTGGGTATCATTCACATGCAAGGCATATACACAGAAGGTGGAGGCAACTGAGTGGATTTCATCTGTGTTAATGTTTCACGTATGTGTTGTGCATTGCCCAGACATCTGTATTCTTCCTGCCTATGCACATGCTTGCATTCCTTAGCCTTTATTATTTATTTATATGCTATTTTATACTGTATATGTTTCACCATATTCTTCATATTTCATGTAATTGGTGTAGGTATGTGTGATGAACCTTCTTCATGTTTAGCTTATGTTATGTCATTGCATGTCACACACCTAAGCTGCATACCTGGACACTCAGCTGTGTTGCCTCTGGCATGGAATATGTTCTTTGACATACAGATCCCATTTCTTTGCGTTGGTGGCATTTATACTTCACACAGTTACATTACACCTTTGCTGCAGTACTGCTGCATGGCACTGTGCTTAGTTGTTTGGCTACTGCATGCAGCATTGGAGGTTCTAATCTGCCCTCTGCTTGTTCACTTCTGCATTTCCTCATCTGGATGTGATCATCCTTGCTGTTGTTTGGCTTAGACTTGTACTGCCAACTGCTTAGTGGAGGATGGCATTTGAATTTCATTGTGTACTGCACTCCTATTTAGTATTCTCTGACACATGCCTACCTTCAGTCATAGTCCTTTTGATAAGACTTTTACACAGTTTGCAACATCTAATTACTGCTTTGTACATTGGTACATATGTATTTTGGAGATGTACCATGGCTGGTATGCATCCCTACACTGTTTGTCATTTTTCCTTGAACCTCTTTGTATAGTCCATATGTGTATGCTGTCTGTGTATCTTACCTAATCTTTATATGTATTACTGACCTTTGTTCATCATATCTTGTGATATTTTTTATATGTTTATACCTGCACTTTTCCCCACCTCCTCTTTCCATGTCTTTTCCATTCCTTCTTTTCTCAAAAAAAAATTGCTGATGCCCCGCTGCTTCTTCCTCTGACCTTCTTTTTCTATAATACCTCTTGTATGCCCTACCTCACATTTTTTTTTTGTTAGAAATGTGAATTACAATGGGTATCACAAATAATGGTCAGTATGTTTATATATATGTCCATCTATGTTTTATGATATCCATAATTGTTTGCAGATATTTCTCACTTTTGGGATTATATGCAAATTTGTTTTCAGCCAGTAATTTCTACATATTACTGAAATGTTCAGTTGAGCTTGTATACCTTCATAGGTTCATAGGTAGGTACTAGGCTATCGGCCCTAGGGCCTGTACAAGCCTAGCCATAAATATTCTCTGGCTTTGCCACCCAAAAATTATTTTCCTGTGCCCCCGTCGAGCAGAACCACAGAAGTAATCTCTGGGGTGAATTTCCTATCTACCATCCAATAATCAAGATTTTTCTTAAAGAGGGCTAATGAGGTGCTCTGCTTGACATGAATGGGCAGTCTGTTCCAAAGTACGGGGAGCCTCTGGGACAGGAACCTATCCCTCCAGCATGTTTTGTTTATTGTGGTGACAAGGTTTAGGTCTCTGGAGTGTGCGGCTTGGAGGGATTGGGATTTCTGTAAGTGCAGCATGCCCAACAGCTCTGGGTTTGACATGGCTTTGTATGTTAGGCAGAGATCGCCTCTGAGTAGGAGATATGCGATGGAGCAGAGCTGGAGTTTTTTGACACGGTCTGCATAGGGCATCTGTTTGAGGCCAGTGATCCTCTTTGTGAGGTATTTCTGTGGCCTTTCCAGTTGTTGTAAATGTCTTGTGAGGTACATACCAAATGGGGTGTTGTACTCTATAATAGGTCTAATGAGGGATGAGTAGAGAGGAACAATGACCTCCTTTTTTCTGGATGAGAAACCTTTTGTGATGAGATGTGCCACATAGAAGGATTTCCTGACTACTGTGGTGATGTGGTTATCAAAGGAGAGACTACTGTCCACCTGTGTCCCTAGGTCTCTTATCACACTTTCAGTGTTAAGTAGACTACCGCCTATGTGGTAGTTTATGGGCACAAGGTTTTTCTCAAAGGGGATGACTATGCAGTTTTTGGTGTTGAGCTTGAGGCCATGGCTATGACACCAGACATCTGTCTAAGTGAGGCTCTTTTGTAGAAGGTCCACATCATTTGTGGATTCAATAATAGCTCCCAGTTTGCAGTCGTCTGTGAACTTTGTTAGCCATATGCCCTCTGTGTTGGCCTGAACTTCAGAGAAGTTGATGCCAAACAGGAGTGGACCCAGGACCAAACCCTGTGGTACTCCACTTGTCACTGGTCTGGAGTCAGATTTGGAGTTGGCTACTTTCATGGTATGGGTTCTGTCAGTGAGCCAGTTGGCAACCCATCACATGACATAGGGATTTATGCCCAGTTTAGTGAGTTTATCTAGGATTCCAGAGTGGGGGATGGTGTTGAATGCCTTGGTGAGGTTTAGATAGGCTGTGTGAACCACTTTACCTTAATCCATGGCTCTGGTGATTGCTTTAAAGAAGTTAATTGGGTTTAGGAGACATTATCTGCCTTTCACGAACCCAAACAGGGTGGGGTCCAGAGTTTCAAGGTTATGTATGTCTTTGTTTATAAGTTCCATGATGATACGTTCAATGGCTTTACAGATCAGGCTCATCAGGCTAATGGGGTGGTAGTTCCCAGGGTCTCTGGTGGAGCCCCCCTTGTGGAGTGGGATAACTGTAGCTGTGCACCATTCAGTAGGCAGAAAGCCTGAAGTGAGGATATGATTGAACATGGTACTTAGGTAGGGTGCCAGTTTGTTTTGTAGTTCATGCAGAACACAGCCCAGGATGTTGTCTGGTCCCATGGATGCTGTATTCTTGGCTTTGCAGAGTGTGGTTTTTACCTGTGCGGCCGTGATTACTGGGACTTGGTATTATTCTGTTATTGAGATGGGCTCTTTAGGAGGTGGGGGGGTAAAGTTAGCACTGAACCTATCTGCCAGGATGTTGGCAATATCAGTTGGTTCTGTATATTTAGTGCCATTGTGCTGCAACACAGAACAGATCTGAGTGTTGCCATTGAGATTCTTGACATAACTATAGAATGCCTTGTGGTTGTCTTTAGAATCTGTGGTGATTTTGTTTTCGTAACTAGCTTTGGTGGATCTTATGAGGGATCTCAGCTTCTTACTGAGGCTGACAAGAGAGTTTTTCCAATCTTGGGATTTTACTCTTTTTTGCAACAGCTTCTTCCTTTTGTTGTAGAGTTTGTTTATGGCAGGGGACCACCGGATTGGCTCACTTTTTTGGAGGAGAGTGTCTTGGTTCTATTTGGGATGGCACGATCCATGCACTCGTGTATGTGTTCATACAGTGCATTGGTGTAAGATTCAGCAGTCGTACTTCTACTTTCCATCTACATGGGTTTTGTGAAGTTTGCCACTTCTGTCTTGAGAAGCATGAAGTTGACTTTGGAGAAGTCTTTTACAGTGGTTACCTTAATGGAGGGTGGGGGGGGCAGGATGTGGATATCTAGGGTGATTAGCTTATGGTCAGATCTGACCAACAAGGAGCTGTCCTCTGGTATGGAGCATCAATCGCCCATGTTGGTAATGACCAGGTCTAGGATATTGGTACCCCTGGTGGGGGTATGGATAAGTTCATCCAAGGCATTGGAATTTTTGAATTCAAAAAATCCTTCCTTAGACATGCATTGGTAATACACATATACTACTTTCGGGATGATCTTTCCTTGAATACAATGTTGCCATGAATGATTGTGGTTGCACTGACATCACAGGCCATGACAGATTGTGAATGCACTGACATCACAGGCCATAACTGATTGTGGATGCACTGACGTCACAGGCCATGACTGACTGTGGATGCACTGACATCACAGGCCATGACTGATTGTGATTGCACTGACATCACATGACTGATTGTGGATGCACTGACTTCATAGGCCATGACAGATTGTGGATGCACTGACATCACAGGCCACAACTGATTGTGCATGCACTGTCATCACAGGCCATGACAGAATGCGGATGCACTGACATCACAGGCCATAACTGATTGTGGATGCATTGACATCACAGGCCATGACTGATTGTGAATGCACTGACATCACATGCCATGACTGATTGTGGATGCACTGACGTCACAGGCCATGACTGACTGTGGATGCACTGATGTCACAGGCCATGACTGACTGTGGATGCACTGACATCACAGGCCAGGACTGATTGTGGTTGCACTGACATCACTGGTCATGACTGATTGTAGATCCACTGACATCACAGGCCATTACTGACTGTGGTTGCACTGACATCACAGGGCATAACTGACTGTAGATGCACTGACACCACAGGCCATCGCTGATTGTGGATGCATTGACACCACAGGCCATCACTAATTGTGGATGCACTGATGTCACAGACCATGATTGATTGTGAATGCACTGATGTCACAGGCCATGACTGATTGTGAATGCACTGACATCACAGGCCATGACTGATTGTGGATGCACTGACATCACAGGCCATGACTGATTGTGAATGCCCTGACTTCACAGGCCATGACTGATTGTGGATGCACTGACATCACAGTGCATGACTGACTGTGGATGCACAAACAGCGCAGACCATGACTGACTGTGGATGCACTGACGTCACAGGCCATGACTGGCTGTGTATGCACTGACGTCACAGGCCATGACTGACTGTGGATGCACTGACATCACAGGCCATGATTGATTGTGGATGCACTGACATCACATGACTGATTGTGGATGCACTGACTTCACAGGCCATGACAGATTGTGGATGCACTGACATCATAGGCCATTACTGACTGTGGTTGCACTGACATCACAGGGAATAACTGACTGTAGATGCACTGACACCACAGGCCATCACTGATTGTGGATGCATTGACACCACAGGCCATTGCTGATTGTGGATGCACTGATGTCACAGGCCATGACTGATTGTGAATGCACTGACATCACAGGCCATGACTGATTGTGAATGCACTGACATCACAGGCCATGACTGATTGTGGATGCACTGACATCACAGGCCATGACTGATTGTGGATGCCCTGACTTCACAGGCCATGACTGATTGTGGATGCACTGACATCGCAGGGAATAACTGACTGTGGATGCACTAACGTTGCAGACCATGACTGACTGTGGATGCACTGACGTCACAGGCCATGACTGGCTGTGTATGCACTGACATCACAGGCCATGACTGACTATGGATGCACTGATATCACACGTCATGAGTGACTGTGGATGCACTGACGTCACACGTTATGACTGACTGTGGATGCACTGACATCACAGGCCACGACTGACTGTGGATGCACTGATGTCATAGGCCATGACCGATTGTGGATGCATTGACTTCACAGGCCATGACTGACTGTGGATATACTGACATCACAGGCCATGACTGACTGTGGATGAACTGACATCACAGGCCATAACTGATTGTGGTTGCACCGATATCACAAGCCATAACTGATTGTAGATGCACTGACATCACAGGCCATTGCTGATTGTGGATGCACTGACAACAGATGCCATGACTGATTGTGAATGCACTGACATCACAGGCCATGACTGATTGTGTTTGTTCTGACATCACAAGCCATGGCAGATTGTGGTTGCACTGACATCACAGGCCATGACTGATTATGGATGCACTGACATCACAGGCCATGACTGATTATGGATGCACTGACATCACAGGCCATGATTGATTGTGGATGCACTGACATCACAGGCCATGACTGATTGCGGATGCACTGACATCACAGGCAATGACTGATTGCGGATCCACTGACATCAAAGGCCATGACTGATTGTGGATGCATTAATATCACAGGCCATGACTGATTGTGGATGCATTGACACCACAGGCCATTGCTGATTGTGAATGCACTGATGTCACAGGCCATGACTGATTGTGAATGCACTGACATCACAGGCCATGACTGACTATGGATGCACTGATATCACATGTCATGAGTGACTGTGGATGCACTGACGTCACACGTTATGACTGACTGTGGATGCACTGACATCACAGGCCATGACTGACTGTGGATGCACTGACATCACAGGCCATGACTGACTATGGATGCACTGATATCACATGTCATGAGTGACTGTGGATGCACTGACGTCACACGTTATGACTGACTGTGGATGCACTGACATCACAGGCCATGACTGACTGTGGATGCACTGATGTCATAGGCCATGACCGATTGTGGATGCATTGACTTCACAGGCCATGACTGACTGTGGATGTACTGACATCACAGGCCATGACTGACTGTGGATGCACTGATATCACAGGCCATAACTGATTGTGGTTGCACTGATATCACAAGCCATAACTGATTGTAGATGCACTGACATCACAGGCCATTGCTGATTGTGGATGCACTGACAACAGATGCCATGACTGATTGTGAATGCACTGACATCACAGGCCATGACTGATTGTGTTTGTTCTGACATCACAAGCCATGGCAGATTGTGGTTGCACTGACATCACAGGCCATGACTAATTATGGATGCACTGACATCACAGGCCATGACTGATTATGGATGCACTGATGTCACAGGCCATGATTGAATGTGGATGCACTGACATCACAGGCCATGACTGATTGCGGATGCACTGACATCACAGGCAATGACTGATTGCGGATCCACTGACATCAAAGGCCATGACTGATTGTGGATGCATTGATATTACAAGCCATGACTGATTGTGGATGCACTGACATCACAGGCCTTGACTGATTGTGGTTGCACTGACATCACAGGCCATAACTGCTTGTGGTTGCACTGATATCATAGGCCATAACTGATTGTAGATGCACTGACATCACAGGCCATCACTGTTTGTGGATGCACTGACACCAGATGCCATGACTGACTGTGGATGCACTGACATCACAGGTCATGACTGACTGTGGATGCACTGACATCACAGGCCTTGACTGATTATGGCTGCACTGACATCACAGGCCATAACTGCTTGTGGTTGCACTGATATCATAGGCCATAATTGATTGTAGATGCACTGACATCACAGGCCATCACTGCTTGTGGATGCACTGACACCAGATGCCATGACTGACTGTGGATGCACTGACATCACAGGCCATGACTGACGGTGGATGTACTGACATCATAGGCCATGACTAATTCTGGATGCACTGACATCACAGGCCATGACAGAATATCTAGCAATATTATTATAGGATGTTGCTAGTTTGTTGAGGTTGTTTTTAGAGAGATTGGTGTATATAGGAGAAGCATAGAGTAGAGTAGAGATTAGGTGAGTTCTGGCTATAGCAGTCCTAGCTACTGGTGTAAGATAGGGTTTAATTCTGTAAAGGGATCCTAGTTTTTTGTTAACTAATTTTATTGTGGTGTTTATGTGAGTATCAAAGTTGAGATTGTTGTCTATTGTTATTCCTAACAGTTTAGTGGTTGGGTCAGGAGAAATAAGAGTACCGTTGTTGGAAGTGAGAGTGAAATGTAAAGAGGTGGACTTTCGAGTTGGTGTGAAGAGTAACAGTTTAGTTTTCTTGGGGTTTAGGAGGAGGCAGCGGTGTGAGAACTTTTAGTTATGTACTTACCATAACGATAGATGTATGTGATCCATCTCGCCTACATTCATAACTGATGGGCTCGGAGCCGAGAATCAGCTCCGACTCAGCCGATACACTAGCACGAAGTCTCTCATTGGCTGGGCCAACCCCCTTATCCCAGGATGCACCACGCCCAAACCCCCAGATCTTGTTTACCCCACAACAACTCACTCACATGAGCCACTCCAACTGTACAATAGTGTTTCCTCCAGATCCAACAGGTAGGGGGAAGGAGGGCGGGTACGTACGAATGTAGGTGAGATGGATCACATACATCTATCGTTATGGTAAGTACATAACTAAAAGATGTAATGCGATCCTATCTCACCTACATTCATAACTGATGGGACAGCGTCCCTAGCACCTAGATCCTGGGAGGCTCACTGGAAAACACTCCTGAGCACTGTGGAACCAAAGGACGCCCGACCTCTAGAGGCCATGTCCAGTTTGTAATGAGAAATAAAAGTATGTGGAGAAGCCCAAGTGGCCACTGCACATATCTCATCCACCGGCAGTCTGGCGTGGAAGGCCACTAAAGTAGCCATAGCCCTAGTAGAATGCGCTTTAACTGGAAATGGAAGGTCCCTTCCTGTTGATGCATAAATAAATGACACACAATCCCTAATCCAACTAGCAATAGTGGTCTTAGTTACTGCTTTGCCAATCCTGTTATCTGCAAAGGCCACAAACAACTGGTCTGATTTCCTCTGCTGCTGTGTCCTATCTATGTAAAACCTCAGTTGTCTATGCACATCCAACTGATGAAGTCTGTATTCCGCCTTGTTGGAAAATTTTGGAAAGAAAATTGGTAGCTCTATAGATTGCTGCAGACAAAGAGCAGTAGAAACTTTCAGAAGAAATGATGGGTTTAGTCTTAGAGATACTCTATCTTTGTGAAAGATCAGATAAGGGGGCTTAACAGAGAGGGCTTGGAGCTCCTAAACTCTTCTGGCTGAAGTAATAGCTACCAAGAAGGCAGTCTTCCAAGATAAGAACTTTCGCTCACAAGTGGCCGCCGGCTCGAAGGGATGAGATGTCAAGGCTCCTAAAACTACATTCAAATCCCATGGCAAAACAGGTTGTGACACCGGGGGGCGAAGCAACTAAGCTCCCTTAAGAAATGCCTTACACAACTTATGACTCATGAGTGAAGGCTCAAAGGCAATATGATAATTAGAAATCGCTGCCAATTGGACTTTAAGCGTGGAGACAGCGGAACCCTGTCTAAAAAGAGTTGCCAAAAAATCTAATACTGCAGACACCGGGGCTGTCAGAGGGACAAGGTAGTATTGCTGGGCCCAAATGGCAAACCTTTTCCATTTATTAGAATATATCTCCTTAGTTGAAGCTCTGTGAGAGGAAGACAGAATCCGGACCACCTCAGGCGAAAGGATATGCTGTCTGACTAAGGTCAGAAGTGGAGCAGCCAAGCTGTTCGCAGTGACGGATGGGCCTGACCTGACTGAAGAGTCAGGAGGTCTGGAGCTGGGTCCAGAATCCAAGGATCCTTCACTGCATACTTCCGAAGGAAAGGAAACCAAACTTGGTGGGGCCAGTGTGGTGCGATCAAAATCATGTTGCTGCCCAAGCAGATCGCCTTCTGAATCACCTTTGACAGTAGTGGGACCGGAGGGAAGGCGTAGAGCAGACCGGAGGGCCAATTGTGGACTAGAGCATCCCTGGGTGACCCCCCCTGGGGGGGAATCAGGGAGAAGAAATTGCTGCACTTCACGTTCCAGGGGCTGGCGAAAAGGTCGCAACAGGGAAACCCTCACTTGGAGAAGATCCGAGCCGCTACTTGATCATTCAGGGACCACTCATGAGGCATCAGAATAACTCTGCTCAGCCTGTCTGCTATCACATTGGACTTCCCCGGAATGTGCATTGCCACTAGAAATCTCTGGGAAGCGATCGCCCAGTTCCAAACTCTCATGGCTTCTCTGCAAAGAGGATAAGACCTGGTTCCTCCCTGCTTGTTCAGGTACCATACTACCGCCATATTGTCTGAGAAGATTGTGATGGTACCCTTGGGAAGAGAGCTGTGAAGTGCCTGCAACCCGAGAAGCACTGCCCTCATCTCCAGGACATTGATGTGTAAGTGGGTTTCATGATCCTGCCACGTGCTTTGAACCGTCCTGTCCATATAATGCCCCCCCCACCCTATCTGGGAGGTGTCTGTGGTCACTGTGGCAATGGGGGAGGGGGGCGGAAGAGTCGCCCCTGGTTCAAGTTGGAGGAGAGGAGCCACCAACAAAGATCTCGCCGGCAGGTATCCGTAATGAGAATTGGGTAGGACAAGGGCAGATCTTGGTACGACCACTGGGTCGACAGAAGCCATTGGAGAATTCGCATGTGCAATCTTGCCAGAGGGACCAGAAGAATGGCGGCCACCATCGACCCCAAAAGCTGAAGGACCATCCTGGTTGGGGCTTTGCTTCGGGGTAGTAAGGCTAGGACTTGGTTCTGTAGTATCTTTATCCTCTCTGTTGGAAGGAATGCTCACATCTCGACAGAGTCTAGCTCTGCACCTATAAAGGCAACATGCTGTGATGGCAGCAATACAGACTTTTCCCAGTTGAATGTAATTCCTAATAGATGTCCCAATTCGATGGTAGCACTCACGGCTTGAATAGGAAGATGCCTGGTGGGGGCGGTGAGGAGCCAGTCATCTAGATACGGAAACACCTGGAATCCCAGACGTCTCAGGTGAGCCGTCACCACTGCCAGACATTTGGTAAACACCCTGGGGGCTGTGGTGAGACCAAAGGCAGGGCTCGGAACTGGAAAGGACTGGCTCCTAGGTGGAAGCGTAAATGTATCCTGGACGCCCTGTTTATCTTGATGTGATAATAGGCGTCCTTGAGATCGATGGAGCACATCCATACTCTTTTTCCAGCAATGGGAAAATGGATTGCAATGTGACCATCCGGAACTTGGACTTCTTTACGAAGCAGTTTAGGTGGCTGAGGTCCAGAATGGGTCTCAAGTCCCCTGTTCTTTTCGGCACCAAAAATAACTTGAGTAAGTTCCTAATCCGGTCTGGTCTGCGGGGGCCTGGCTGGATGACTCCCTTTCCAAGCAGCTTTGCAACCTCTATGGCTGCTTGATCCCGTTGACTGGGTGGCACGTCCGGGATTTTCCTTGACGGTGGAGGGGGATGGATAAAGGGAATGGTGTAGCCTCCGGCGATGATACGAAGCACCCACTGATCCTGAGTAATGGAACCCCAGGCCCTTGGATGCTCTGAAAATCGACCCCCGACTGGCTCCGGAGATGCACAGTCGGGCAGTCCCTCAGGGATGGTGGAAGGAGGAATTACGAAAGGATTCGTGGTCTTCTGTGTTGTGGGGGCCTCCGCTGCCTCTAGGGCGATATCTTCCAGAATAATTCCCCCCCTCTGCCTCTGGAAGGGGGGGTCACTCTGATGGGCTGGGAAAGACTTTTGGGACTTTCTGAACCACATCTTTCCTCCCCTCTGCACCTTGGGATAAGGTCTCGAAGGGAGCGAAAAACGAGCCCCAACGGCAGACAACGTCTTACCTTCCTGCTCGCATCTAGTGAGTGTGTCTTTCACCTTGGGTCCAAAGAGAGAGGACCCGTCGAATGGAGCATCTGTGAAAGAAGACTTGAAAGCCTCCGCAAAGTGACACAAGTGCATCCAGGCTTGCCTCCTAAGGGCTATGCCCGAACTCGCTGCCCTACTCACCCCTTCGGCTGCATACGATATGAGCCTCATGGACGAGTTAACATTCGATGAAAGGGTAGGCAGCTGGGCATTGACAGACTGTGTCAATGCCTCAGGCACGTTACCCGACAGGGTATCTCCCAACTCCTTTATGAGATCCCTTTGGAGCCTCGTAAAATGACACAAATAATTCACCGACCACAGGGTAAAGGTCACTGAAGTCAGGGTACACTTCCCGTACCTATCCATGTTCCTGGACTCCTTGTTAGGAGGATGGGTAGACGTAGATGCCTCTGCCACATCCTGCTGGGTGGCAGATGCCACCACCATAGCATCCACTGGGACTCCCTTGGTTAGAAACTCCTTGCCAGGGGGTGTGGAAAAAAATTTGTTGGGGCCAGAAGGAACTGGCTCCACAGAGTCAGGGTGCTCCCACACCCTTCGACAAATAAGGTCCAGTAATTCATTGAAGGGTGGAGACACCCAGGAGGCAGAGGGTTGGGCTCGAAGGCCTTGAGGAAGACCGACTCCTCCGCGGAAGGAGTTTTGGATGGCCAGTCACCCCTCTATCTCAAGATCTCCAGGATATTGGAGAATGAGACATCGTCAAAGGACGACTTTGGGGACCCTTCCGCATCATCAAGGTCAGTGTCCAAGGTGACAGACTCATCTGGGGAGTCTATGTGCTTCCTCTTGCACAACGTTTTCCTGGGGGGCTCTTCAGGCAAAGACTCTGAAGGCTCCTTGGAAAAAGGGGGACCACACATGAAGGAATCCTCAGGCCTCGGAGCTGTGCTGTCCGAAGACAGGGGGGCACCAGAACCTCTAGTCGCCGTGTCTAGGGAAGGAGTTTCAGATTCCGGTGAAGTCACTAGAGATTTGTCTAGTGAACTCCTCATAGCCTCGAAGGTGGGTCCACCAGAATCTGAAGAAAGGCCTGCCTGCAAGACCATGACCGGTGTCGGGGTCCCCCTAGCCAAGGCGCCAAGGGGAAGACTCGGGGCTGAAACCAGAAGCCCCGAGAAATCCCCCTCAGGCTCAGCCGAGGACACCCAAGAACCAAAACCCCTGGAAGGAACCAAAAAGGTTGGAGCTGAAGACGGCGCCGACAGACTAGCAGTGGGTCTCGGAACCAACTCAGGAACCTCACCAGACTCTGCGAACCCCGTCTCCGATGACACCAGGGTTGTCAGAGGAGGAAGAAATGGAATCAAAACGGTTGGCTCTGGCCGCTGGGCTGGAGCTGAAAATAATTTAGATAAGACAGGTGACTGGAGGAGCCTCTGGACCACCCTATCTAAATCCGAATCTGAAAGCCTGGAGGACCTGGAGGAAACAGACAGGGGGTGAGAAACTCTTTGAACCGGCTCCGAGGCAATGCTGGAATGTCGACTCCTAATCGGCTCCAGAAGGATCAGAGCCGAGGAAGACTCAATTAGCACCGAGACCCCCTTCGGCGCCGACGGTTCAGGAGCCGAAGAAACCAGCCTTGGAGCCGAAACACTAACCTGTGGCTCTGAGACCAATGGAGCTGAGGAAAACTCAGATTGGAATTCTCTATCCTGTGGCTCCGAGACCAATGGAGCCAAGGAAGGAGACCGAGACTTAGATCTTCTCTCCTGTGGCTCCGAGACCATTGGAGCCGAGGAAGAAGACCCAGACATAGATCCTCTATCCTGCGGCTCCAATATCAGTGGAGCCGAGGAAGAGGACAAAGACTTAGTTCTTTTTTCCGGCGGCTCCGACGGACTTGTCGGAGCTGAAGACTTCTTTTTCTACGATTTCGAAGAGGGAGAAGAAGATAAAGCTTCCTCAACGGCTGGTTTTAATAAACCTTCCAAGATCAACTTATTTTTCCTCTCCTGTAGTACACGAGAGGAAAAGGCATGGCAAACACTGCAAGATTCTTGCAAGTGTTAAGCCCCTAAGCAATAAACACAGATGGCATGGCCATCTGTTAAAGACATTTTGTAGCCACATTTCAAACATTTTTTAAAGCCTGATGGCTTATGCTCTTTTTCTTTGCCAGACATGACCCACAAAGCACTGGAAACACAAGGAAGGGAAGGGAGGGAAGAGCTCTAACTAAAACGCTCGACAAGAAATAGGGCAAAGGCCCTCTAACTCAAACGGGCCTAGCCCGCCAAACAGAAGGAATCACACAACACCAAAAAACAAACACAGCCAATCACAAGGTAGTACAGATGAAGATAGCTATTAAAATAGCTGTTTGGTTATAAAATATTTAAGCTAAGCGCAAAAACGACCCAAAAAGGCCAAAAAAGAAGGGTACTTAGCCACAGCCAAGTCGAGACCACGTCGTTACTTCAGAAGCGGCAAACGAGATCTGGGGGTTTGGGTGTGGTGCATCCTGGGATAAGGGGGTTGGCCCAGCCAATGAGAGACTTCGTGCTAGTATATCAGCTGAGTCGGAGCCGATTCTCGGCTCCGAGCCCATCAGTTATGAATGTAGGCGAGATAGGATTGCATTACATCCACTGTTCTACAGTGTTGAAAGCTTTTTGGGTAAGAGACTGAAGTTCAGTTTGAGAGGTGGCTGAACAGATTATAGTAGAGTCATCTGCATATTGAGTGCAGGTGGAGTATGGAATAGCTGATTGCAAGTCATTGATATAAATGGAAAATAGGAGTGGGCCTAATATGGAGCCCTGTGGGACCCCGAGGGAGATAGAAAGGTGATTAGATAGTTTATTTTGCCAGAGTACAGCCTGCTGTCAGTTTTCTAGGTAAGATGTGAACCAATTCATAGATAGAGGATCAAGTGAAAGAGAATTCAGTATGTGTAGAAGTAGTTGGTGATTAACCTTGTCAAAAGCTTTAGATAAGTCAATGAAGACTGCAGATGAAAGAATATTTTTGTTGCGGTTATTGTTGATGCAGTTTGTGAAGGATAGCAGGGCAGTGGTGATACTGTGGATAGGTCTGAATCCATGTTGATAGTTGGCAAGTAGGTTGTTATGGAGAAGGAGGTTAAGTAGTTCTTTATGGATGCACTTTTCCATAATTTTTGCAATAGGGGATAGTAGAGCTATAGGACGAAAGTTAGAGAAGTCATTGGAGTTCCCCCTTTATGTAGTGGGATGATATAAGAAATTTCCCAGATAGATGGGATAGTTCCTTCACTTATGGATCTATTTATCAGAATGGAAATGGGATAGGCAATGGCTTTAGCTCCTTTTTGCAGGAATTCTGCTGGGAGTTTGTCAGCTGAGGGGTGGTAGGTTTTAATTTTTGGAGAAGGGAGGAAATAAAGGAAGTAGACACTGGTTATAAATGAAATAATGTGGGTAGGTTTATAGAAGAAGTAGGCAGATTTGAGGTAACAGGGGATAAGTGGCTGGCAAGAGTTTGGATGGCATCTGTGAAGAAATAATTAAAGGCATTAGCTGTTTGTGTGGGATTCTCAGGGTTTGAGCCTTGTGGGTTGGGTGTGATAGATTGGCCTGGGAATAGAAGATTGTTAATACTAGCCCAAAATTTTCTAGGTTCCTTGTGGGAGGTTTGCTGTAATTGGAGATAAAAGTTCTTTTTGTCTAACAGGATGGCTTTTTTTGTAATATTTCTATGTTCTCTAAAGGTTTGTCGGTCTGTCAGATTCTTAGTAGTATGCCATTTTGCCCAGGATTTGTTTCTGAGAAGGATTTTTTGCCTAGTATTGTTAGAGAGCCAAGGGGCTGGTTTAGCTTTGGTTCTAATAGAGCGAGTTGGTGTGTGGTGGTCTAGGATGGTTAAGAATGTGGAACTGAAGTATTCTACTGCTTCATTTAGAGGGAGAGATTTTAATGGTGACCAATTACATTGTTTCAGTTCTGTTTGGAAAAGGTCTGGGTTAAATTGCTTTTTGGAGCATACTGTTCGGAAAGTGTTAGGGAGAGTTAGGTTGGTTTTATGTCTGATAATGTAAGTTAGTAAATGGTCACTTAGGTCGTCTGGAAGGGTACCTGCTGTGTAGGTTTGATGAGGAGTATTAGTAAGTATCCAGTCCAAGGTACTTTCTTTGTTGTTGAGTTTATTAGTTTTGGTAGGGCAGTTAATAAGTTGTGAGAAGCCATATAGGTTAATATGGGTGGTGGGGTTTGTACTATTACAGGAATTCCAATCAATATTAAAGTCCCCTAGGACTATGGTTTCTTGTGAGAGATTAATAGAAAGCCAGTTAAGGATATACTCAAGTGTATTAATGTTATTTCCTGGGGGAAGATATATACAGATGATATTTATGGCTTTACATGTGTTGACCTGAAGTTTGGAGATAATTATTTCTGCACTATTGACCAAATGTAGGTTAAGATTTATAGTGCTGACTTGTAGCTCTGCTTTATAGAGGATTGCTACCCCCCGTCCCGTTTTGGTTGTACAGTCAAGTCTAATGATATTGTAACCAGGTGGGGTGATTTCATTGTCTTTAATGGTAGGTTTTAGCCATGTTTCTGATAAACATAGGATGTCAAATAGGTGGACATCTAGGAGGGCATGAACTTGAGCAATTTTATTGCAAATACTACGTATATTAAGGTCTGCTATAGAGAGTGAGTTGGAAGGTTTGGTAGGTGATAGGGTACTAGTTTTGTTTTGGTTGCGGCTTACAGTGGTAAGGGTATAGTTTGGGCCAGGGTTGGGATGAATGTCCCCATCCAATAATTATGCTACATCAAGTTTGAAACATTGGCGGAGGAACTATTTTACATTAAAAAAAAAAAAAAAAGAAATATAGTAATAAAAAATACCAAACAAGTAAACAGCACATTCTTGAAGCATAACATCACCAGCCAGGATGAGCGCTTTCAGGGAAATAACTCCCTTACATGGGTGGGAAGGCTGTCCAACACTGCTCTTCACAACTCCCCTGTGTGGGCATTAATGCCCTGATAATGCCTACTCTGACAGATATTATTGTTTGCTTAATATTATACATTTTGTGCGATCATCCTTCACTTAGGATATTAATTTAAAAAAAGTCCTTCCTTTATTTTTGAAGTTATGAATAAATAAATGCAACTCTTTTGGCATTTTCTATTTTCTAATTTTTGTTCCTTTATTCTTTATATTCCTACATAATACTCCTAACAATTTAAAGTCTGTTACTTCCTTTGATAATTTCAGTTTATTATGGAGTCTGTACAATTTTATTAATATTTCTTTATATTAACTAAAATATTTATAATTCTTTTATTTGCAAAATTCTGTGCTGCCTTTCTAACCATGGCCATTAATTTATCTTTTATTATTTAACTTCAAAATGGCTCCCGAACTAGTATGAATATTTAACTCATTTATTGTTGTATTGTCATCCTATGGCCTAATCACATTATTATAACCAGTATACTAAGTTCCATTTTTAAACATCTTTCACAGTAGACTTTATTTCAGTATTCACTTCTGTCATTTATTTCACCCTGAAAACAATCATCATTTTATCGCACCGTCTGTACTGATTACAATACAAAAGTGCATGAATCTTGTTTTAATTTATTTATCTACTCCTATCTGATTTTGTTTACCAGGAAAGTCTTACTGGGATAAATATCCTTTTTTGTGGACGCCTAAAGTGATATGCTCCAGCTATCATTTAAAACATGTAGCAGTAAAGACAACGTAGTATTACATAAAGTATTCCGTCAGGGAATCCACTAAACATTCAATAGTAAGAGGGAATTTTATGATATGCCCGAAGAGTGTTGTAACAATATATTACACAACATGCCTAGATCATTAAGTAACATGATATCATGTCTGTGGGGAACAGTGAAGTCCTTCTGTAATAGTTGCATTCAGCATGTGCTACGACTAGTACACAGGAATGCAGTAGTTTGTTGAAGTCGTTAACATTTGTCCTAAGTAACACCTCAGTCTGTGGCTGACAGTGTTTCTGTTAACTTCAGGGCAGAGGACAGATACAGAGCTATGTTTTCTTCATTTGCAGTCTAACGCTTGTTTTGAATGGGGGGAAGTTATGGGTTTGTTTGATAGATGCTGGAATATTATTCCAGAGTTTGGAAATTTTCACAAAGAAAAAAGCTTCACTGCATGTATTGTTAAATTTTGGAGATTCAGTTGGACATTGACTTTTGGATATGACATTTTTTACAAGTTTGTCCCATTTTATTAGATTCTCAATGGCTGAGATTTTAAATGGTTCATTGTGTATAGGTAATATGATTTGGATGTTACAAACCCTCTAGTTTTGTAAAAGCTGTGCAGTGATGGGACCTGCCAGGTAGATCAGTGGCAAATTTGAATTGTTCTGTTATAGAATGCCTCCAGCTTAGAAAGCTGTGTTGATTGGAGATTTGTGAAATTGATAAAGAATCCAGTAAACTTGGTAAAAGGAGGAAGGATGCTGTGGAAATAGTCTGCTATGTGTAATGAGAAAACATCTTGTCATGTAGTAGGCCTATTAAGACTGGCTTTGTTGATGTAATCAGTGTGATGATCAAATTTTAATTTTTCATCAATTTAATTTTTCATCAATAATGACACCATGGAGTTTATTGTGGCCAATCATCTGGGTATTATTAGATGAAGAAATGCCTAAGCCTTTTGATTTGATTTTGACATATGCAGATTGAGGGTTGAATACAATGAGTTTAGTTTTTTTTGGAGGTTCATTTCTAGTTGTGATTGCTGTAACTGGGTTTCGATGGATGAGGAGCATTGTTAGGTGATGAAGTGAAGTATGGCTAAAGTTTGATGGAACAGACTAGCATTAAGTCTCTGAATATTGTATAACAATAGCATGTTTGATAGTTGCATGTCAATTCTAAAGTTTTAAACACAAGGAACCTAGTATCAAGCTTTGTGGAACTCCTTTAAGTTCTGAAATCCTGGCTTGAGTATTTAATTTCTGTTGCTAAAGTAATTGGAGAACTATGACACTGTATTTACACTTAGGCACATGGCTATGAGTCTGTCAGTAGTACCTGGTGTGAAGCTGTATCAGATGCTTTGGAAAGGTTAGGGCAGAGCAGATGACGAGTCACATACATTTCATTTTTGGTTCATAGTGTCTACAGGTTTATAGGCTCAGGGGTGTATACTAAGCTAATGATGAGGTAATGATGACCAGGATCTTTATAAGCTTAGCTGTCTAACCCAGTGCAGTACCTTGGACACCTGTATGGTGAGGGGTATGTTAGTAAGGAGGTAGCTAAGGGTTATGTAGGGGGATATGTTAGGGATTAATTTATTTACTTACTGTCAACCTTTGTCCATCTGAGACGTGTGGGCCAGACCAGGGCTGAATTTGTGATTTCCCATCTGATGATCAAGGTTTTGCTTGAATAGGGTCAGGGATAAACTCAGCTTTATGTAGATGGGTAGCTTATTCCATTTTTGGGGATTGTTTGAGTCACATATTGGTCTCTCTAGCATGTGCTATTTATGTTGCAGGCAAAGTTCAGGTCCTTGAATCTAATTTTTCAGGTTCTGTTGTTTTGAGGATGTTCAGGCGATCCATCAGACCGAGATCAGAGGATGCCTTATATGCCTGGCATAGATTGCTTCTCAGTAACATTTAGGAGACAGACTACAGAAAAAGAGCCTTAGGGTGATCTGTGTAGGACAGGATATTCATACTTACAATTCTCCTCATGAGTTACCTTTGAGGACATTCCAACTGTTGCAAGTGCCTGGTTTGGTACATACCAACGGGTGCATTGTACTCAATGATGGATCTGATAACAGCTTAGTGGCATGGTACTATAGCTTCCTTGGGCCTGGATGCCATACCCTTGTTTATTTGCTGGGTGACATTGAATGATTTTCTTTGCTACATGTTGATCAAAGGCCAGATTACTGTCGACATATGTTCCTACATCCCTAACTACTGGGTCAGCTTGTTTTATCAATGGTTATTAGCTTGGGTGGACAATTTCCCAAAGGGCACTATAATGCAATTCTTCACAATTAATTTTAATCCGTGTCTTTCGCACCAGTCATTTGTTTGTGTTAGACCCTCTTGTAGGATGCCAGTTTTGTGGGGGGAGTCTATGATAACATCCAGTTTACAGTCATCTGTGAGCTTGGTGAGCCAGAGCCCTTTGACATTAGCCTTGATTTCTGAGAAGTAGATACCAAACAGGAGGAGGACCAACAAAGAGCCCTGGGGTACACCGCTGGTGATCGGTCTTAAGCTGGAGGTGGTCTCATTGATCCTGACTTCTTGGGTTCTATCTGTGAGCCAGCCAGCAATCCAGTGAGTTATGTATGGATTTATGCCTAGTTCTGAGACTTTGTCAATAATACTTGAGTGGGGTATTATATCAAACACCTTAGCCAGGTCAAGGTAGATGGTGTGTATTGCTCTCCCCCCTCATCCATAGCCTTGATTACTCTCTTGAAGAAGTCTGACAGATTGACCTTCCCTGAACAAAGCCAAGTTGGGGTGATTCCAGTGTCTGTAGGTTGCTAATGTCCTTGTTGATCATTTCCATGATAATTCATTCCATTGTTTTGCATATTAGACATATCAGACTGATGAGTCTGTAGTTCCTGGAGTCAGTTGATGATCCACCCTTATAAAGAGGGATTACCTTTGCAGCCTGCTATCGACCTGGCATGTAATTGTTTTTTTTTTTTTTTGAGGCTGTAGTTGAGGAGTGCCTCAAGTAGTCACACTAGGTCATGTTTTAGGCTATTTAGGAGGCAACTAGGGATAACACCAGGGTCCATTGAAGTAGTTTTTTTTTGTCCTTAGCAATCACTGACAGGACCTGCTCCCTGATGATAGTTCTTGAGGATATGATAGAAGTGGTTTCACAGGAGGAAATGGCAAGAATGGAGGAAGTTAGAGCTAAATTTATCAGCTAGTAGATTCACTATGTCTCCCTGGTCAGTGAAGGTTGTACCATTTATGACCAGCTCTGCCCACTGCTGAGTGTTACACTTAAGGTTTCTGATGTAGCTGAAGAAGGGCTTATGATTGTCCTTAGCCTGATAGGCTATCCTGACCTCTTAATTGGCATTTTTGGACTTCATTAGACATCTTAGGTGTTTGATTAGTTGAATCAGAGCGCTCTTGCCTCTGTCCAGTTTTGGCCCTGACTTTTTTCTTTTGTTACATACCCTGTTATGGTAAGGATTCCAACCCTGGAGTCTGCTTTTAGTGTTAGAGTTTGGATTACTTCTGGCAGGTTTGGCATAGACCATTTTACATGCTTGTAGAGAGTTTCTAAATAGGTAGTTGTGTTCCAGGGGGTTGCGAGAGCCATGAATTTTGACAAACTATCACTTAATAGGATGCAGTTTGCCTTAAAATAGTTCATGTCTGTTATGGATTTAGTCGGATTTTCTAAGTTAATTTTCATTTCAAAGGAGGCAGCTTTGTGGTCCAACCTCAACTATGAGGACATGACAAAGGGGAGGGTGCAACTCTGTTTGATGTTGGTGAGTACTAGGTCCAGTATATTTGGTCCTCTGGTTGGAGTGTGCACTACGTGGTCCAGGGTGTTTGTGCTGATAAAGTCCAGGAAATTTGCCAATCAGTTAGAGGTAGTGAACATTTCCCAGTCTGTTGAGACATAGTTAAAGTCTCCCATGAATAGAGTGTTTGGTTGGATGGTGATTGCATCTGGAAGGTCTGGGTAAGACTTGTGAGCTTCGTGGGTCATAAAATATAACCTGTAGCTGGCCAGGACATGGTAAAGAACCTTGTCTATGGAGACTTGGATGTAGATGAACTCCAGGGCATTATCCTGTTTATCAAAGCTGGAGTTGTATTTATTGCTAATGTAAATCTAAACACCTCCACCTTTAGCCCATGACTGTTCCACACATGGCCTAAATGCATGGAGTACTTCCTGTGGTTTTAAACCAAGTGCTGGTAACACCACAGATGTCCACATTCTCCAGAGTGGGGAGAACTTGTTGGGTATAGAGCATCTTGTTTATTCTCCTAGTATTGAGCAGTAACGCATTAAGGCTGCTTTGAGTTTTTCTTTTCTTTTTTTTTTTTGCTACATTGGTAGTTTTGTCATTTTGACATTGTCTAAAAAACCTCTAAGGGGATGGATAAAGTTTTAGCCAGTATCAGAAACCTCCATAGCTTTCAACCTCTTAGGACAAAAAATATGGACAAAGCCAAAAATAATGGGGGAACAAAGCTCCCAAAAAAGTAAGCATTTTAAATATTGCTCTTATAAATTCATAGGCATTTACTAGGCTAATGACCACAAGGGCCCTTTTAAGCCAAGCCACACATCCCAAATTTTTGATAAGTTGAGATACCCTTGATAAATATAAGCAGGGGTTTGGGAGTTGAAACATTTACAAGCAGGGGCCTGGGAGATGAGCTATTTACAGGTTGCCTGTGTCCATTAGAGACATAGGTGCCAAACCAGGGATTCATTTCCTGTTCCCCATTTAATTGTCCAAGTTGCTCTTGAATTGGGTTAGGGAAGAACTCTGCTTTACATGGATGGGAAGCTTGTTCCATAAATGGGGTAGGCTCTGGGATACATACCTGTCTCTTCAGCAGATCTTATTTTTACCAGAGGCAAGGTTTAGGTCTTTAGAATGGGTAATTCTGGTGCTGTTTGTTTTGCGGATATGCAGGATGTCTATCATAGTGGGGTCTGACAATGTCGTGTATGCCAGGCATAGATCTCTCCTCAAAAGCCTGTAGGAGACAGAATACAAGGATAGGGCCTTGAGGTGGTCTGCATAGGACATTTTACTTATGCCCTGTATTATTTTAGTGAGGAGTCTGTGTATATTCTAGTTGTTGGATATGCCTGGTTAGGTACATACCAAAGGGGGCATTGTACTCAACAATAAGTCTGATGAATGCCGAATACAGTGGAGCAATGACTTCCTTGGACTTAGATGCCATACCTTTGTTTATAAGTTGTGCAACATAGAATGATTTCCTCACCACTGTAGACATGTGATGGTCAAAGGCTAGATTACTATCTATGTGTGTCCCTAAGTTCTTGAGTGTTGGGTCAGCTCTAAGGGGTGTGCTGTCAATATGATAGCTACCAGAGGTGGATGATTTCCCAAAGGATACTATTATGCATTTCTTGGCATTTAGTTTTAGTCCATGGCTCTGACACCAGTTGTTTGTCTGTGTCAGCCCCTCCTGGAGAACATTTGTGTCAGGGTGGGACTCAATGACAGCTCCTAATTTGCAATCATTTGCAGATTTAGTCAGCCAGAGACATCTGACATTAGCCTTGACTTCAGAAAAGTAAATGCCAAAATGGAGCAGACCAAGGACTTACCCTGCGGTACTAAACTTTTGACTGGCTTATCTGTAGAGGTGGACTCCCCAATTCTAACTTCCTGAGTCCTGTCTTGAGCCAGTTGGCTATCAACTGGGTTACATACGAGTTTGTACCTTACCTCTTGAGTTTGTCAACAATGCCCGAGTGGGGTGTTGTGTCATATGCCTTGGCCAGGTCAAAGTAGGCAATGTGAACCATTTTCCCTCATCCATTGCTTTGGTTGCCTTCTAAAAGAAGTCCACCAGGTTGAGTAGGCATGATCTGCCCTTGACAAAACCAAACTGGGTTGGATACAGTGTCTGGAGGTTTACTTTATCTCTGTTGATCATTTCCATGATAATTCTTTCCATGGCTTTACATATAAGACAAGTGAGACTTATGGGTCTGTAGTTTCCAGGGTCTGTAGATGGCCCACCTTTGTGCAGAGGGATGACTGTTGTTGTTCTCTGTTCATGAGGCACAAAGCCTGTTTGGAGGCTACAGTTAAATAGTAATTCCAGAGGCCCTGATAGGTCATGTTTCATGCTATTTGAAAGGCATCCTGTGATATTGTCTGGGCCCACTGATGCATTGTTTTTGGATGTAGAAAGTCAGTAGAATAAAAGGTCTTATGCTACCATGCATTTTCTGAGGGATATGAAGTCTGAATCTTAAATGCCTGTCATTATTTAGTGATTTCAATCCTCATTGATTTGCCACACAAATCCAGAAAAACATAACTTTTATGAGGATCAGACCAAAATATGAGGCAAAAATCTGGACATACAGTGAAAATCTGGACAGTTGAGAGGTATGGAGAGCCCAAGTGGGGAAAGGTGTAGACTATCATTAGCAGAGCAATGTGATCTGTTAACCATGTGCTTTCATGCTGATAGATATTTGATTCTCCTGGAGTGACACCAATTATAAAAATTAATAATTTTCTCTTCATACTGTGGCATCATTCTTGGTGAAGGTAGAATGCTGCTCAATGCATCCCAAATACCTGTATGTGACACATATTCAGAGAGATTCATTCTGTCTCTTTCCATATAGAGCCAGTGGGTATGTCTCAGGTCATTTACACCCACATAGACTATGACAAAATCATATTGGTACCCATGGTGCAGTGACTTGAGTGGGTGCAGGAAATTGCAGATCCTAGCTCTAGATAGGCAACTAACCATTATTTTATCCTTGTACAGCCTGGTGAGAAGGGCATCTTTGTGTCATACAATAGAATCCCCTATGACAAGAGTACTAGGTAAAGTGTTTGCTTGCCTTATGGGCTTTGTTCTTGAGGATCATTGAGTGGAGGTTTGTGTGTGGTGCTAGGTTTTGATTTTGGTGTGTGCTTTAGTGATTGGTGAAGTGTTGCTGTTTGACAGCTTAGGAGGTTTTTGAGGTTTGGGAAGGTTTCTTTTATGTGCATCAGCATAAGGTCTATGTTCATGGTGAACAGTATGTGTGAAGGATGTAGCATGTGAGTGCGCTGCAAAACCTTGTTTGTAAGTGAGATGTTTGCCACCAAGGAAATTATCTATGTACATCTCTTCTGAATGTTTCTTTAAAGAGTAAAAGGTTGTCTGAGTTCATGAGACAATTGCTATATTGCCTGATAATGGCAATATCTATCAAGTTGAACACAGAAATATTAGGAAATTGCATGTCCATATTGTCAGGACCTGTAATAGGGTTGGGCTGTTATGGTTTTACAGGATCACCTGAGTGGTGTCTAGGGTTAAGGCTAGATGTTAAGTAGTGCTCTGATCTGGTATTACTACAGTTCAAAGCAGTAACTAGCTACCCTAATCTTAGTTTCATACGCCTTTCTTTATTACAGATTTAAGTCCCAAATTAAATTTTATAAACTAAGCTTTTGCTACTATACAGGACACTGCTAACTGCTGCTGCAAACACACAATTTATAGCAGACAGAAAAAGGCTGAAAACTAGCTCCAGTGCCCTCTGGCCAATAAACAATTATACTTAAAGCTCCCTGGAGTACTTCTCACCTTAGAGAGACCAGGTAAACACCTTCTGCCACAAGATGAATGATCCTGAAATCTTTTAATGCAAAAGCACAGGAAAAGTAGCTTTTACGTTAATACTGACACCAAATGACTAAGATCCTAAAAAGCCCTCTGACTGATGAAACAATTTCACTTTAAGCCTCCCTGTGTGTTTCCCAACTTGACAGACCAGGTTACCTTTCTACTGTCACTAGAATTGTGGTACCATTCCTCTTAATGTAAAAAACAGTTTGGTGAATGATAGCCTGGCTGATTCAGTGCTATGGTTGCTGCAAAAGCCATTCTGTGTGGAGGATAGTAACTGTTTATCTAGTAGGAAGAACTTTAGAATTTGTATTCGAATACAATTTTCTAGAATTTTGAAGATGCCTTGAAAAATTACAACAGGTCTGTAGTAAGATAGTTCCTTAGACTACCTACTTTTATTTATGAGAATAGTGTAGGATGGTTTCCAAAGATGTGGCAGATAGACTTCTGAATGCCTCTTTCGATTAGACTGGAGACTAGGTAGGATGTAGTGTCAACTCATATTTTAATGTACTCCTCAGGTAGATTGCCTGCAATTAGATAAGTTTTAGCTTTAATGGATGTCTTTGATAGCACTAATGGGAACGGGTGCAGACGAAAACCTATCAGCTTTTATGCATGTGTTGCCAGGAAGTTACAATGAAGGGGGTAGTAGTTTGTTGAATGCTAGAAGAGCAGCTGTCATGAAGTATTTGTTAAAGTTGCAGGCAATAATGGGATTAGTTTCTGCTGGTAGTTTGTGATTTTCCTCTAAGATTCAGTATACTATTTATAATGGCGTAAAATTATTTTGGATGTTTCTGTTATGTTTGTTACATGCATACATTGTGGTTCTTTTTGTCTTGGAAAATGTACCTTGATAACATTTCATAGTTGGTGGCAGGTTTGATAGTTGGATTGAGTTTTGTCCTCATGCTACATGTTCTAGTTAGGCTTTATCTTTAGAGTTCATATAACTTTGTCTAAGTGATAAGCAAGGGGAAGTTATTACCTTAGCACATTTTTTAGAGTATGAACTGATGGTTTAGAATATTCAGGACGATGGTATTAAAGTAGAAGGTGTCTACAACTAGAGGTAGGATTCTGAGTGGAGGTCATCTACAGTGTTTAAAGGTCTCTATCAATGTGCCATTATTTCATTTGAGTAGGTTTCTTACTGTGTTGAAGAGTACATTTTGCAGTTTCTTTGTAGTCCTAGAGGGCAAAGGTTGGATGATAGTGATCAGTAAGGGAACCTGGAAGAATTTCCGCTTTTATAATTTTGTATTTGTTGGAAGAAAATATACAGACTAGGATGTCTACTTTTTTGGTGGTTTTATCATATCTTGTGGGGTTTTGAGTTAGTTGAGTTAAACCAAACAGGTTGATACTGTTTTGATCGGTTTTGGAAAGTAGGTATGAATAATCTCTGTTTAAGCCTCTTAGCAGGATAATTTCTTGTTTTGTCTGAATGGTTGTCTAATGCATTACGTTTTTGCTTGGTCTAGGAATATGTATATCCTTATGATACAAATAATCATGCATAAGTTGGCCACATGCCCATAAAAAGACCGAAAGTCTCAGATAAGAGTGTATCTCAAAGATCGTTCTTCTTTAAAGATCTGTTTTTGGAGTAGGGCAAACCCTCCACACCCCCTAACTTATATATACCAACTGTGAGATCACTATACCTAAGAGAAATGGAATATTATATGAAATGGCATATTGGACTTAGTATAAGTAAGTCTGTTCTTTCAAATATTTAGTCTGCTTGTTTCAGGACTCACTCTAGTGGTTCCTAATTTTCAAATGGTAACCACACACGCACACACACACACACACACACACACACACACACACACACACACACACACACACACACACACACACACACACACACACACACACACACACACACACACACATACATACACAGCTGAAATTCTAAAATAGTCCAATAATTCTACAGTCAAAATGGAGAATGAAATGCAAAAATATACAAACTAAATGCATCATTAAATAATAAAACAAAAGTAATATAAAAATAAAACAAAAGTGTCTGAATACTTTGAATAGCACATGACAGGAAAAGCAACATTCCTTTGGGGAGGCAGGGAGAAATGCTTTAAAAAGATGGGCATTAGAAATCTAGTGTTTTATTTTAATAAATTTTTTCTGTCTCCTATCACAGACTTTATTTAGCAGTTTATCCGCTTGGTCCCAAGCTGGTGGTTGTCAATAGGATCCCATGGTGCAGTTTTTGTTTGGTTCAGTGATTTTTGACTGCATTAGTCTGCTGATTGTGCTGTTTTTTTTCTGTCTCCTTAGTGACTACATGTATGCTGAAGCAATAGTATAGGCCTCCCAATGTTGTCTGTGACTTTCTTGTACTTCCTTTTCTATGAGATAGGAATTCATCTCTCATAGGAGGTTCCAGCTAATTGTTGCTGGAGCTGCAGAGATGTCTCATCACTTCATTGGCTGCTGCAGTGCTGATCTCAGATGTCTGTAAAGTTTGTTGAGGTAGCTTACAGAAAGGACTCACTGTGGAGCAATGAAGTGTAGAAGATTACATTCTTTAGAAAGACGTTGGAATTATTGCATTTTATGTGCTTAAATTGTTATATTTCCTTTGTGTTGTATAGAGAGCAAATTTCCTTTCAAAAGGTTCATATAGTATAATGCAGATAGTGCTTCAGTGGATCATGGCAAGATAAAGAGTTAAAAGTAATGTGTTTTCAATGGGAGTTATATTCATTTAAAAATAGTTACAGATGGATAGTCAAGAGGCTCAGTGATCATGACTGTGCACATAAAATTGTCTAAATTAATGAATAATATTTTATTTTAAACACTTGTGCACTTCTATGTGCAGTAGGCACAGTTTATCACCAGCTCAACTGTTAATGCCCAAAATGTTGGGAAACATATTATATACGTCATCTGCTTCTGATGCTTAAAAATTAAAACTGAGTAAATGAAATGCTAGAGACAAATCATCACAGACATAAATATTACTGTATTCCTTATCTAAAGGTGAATTCAAAATGTTCAAACTTTACCTCATCAGAAAACTTTTGATTTTGTACTCAGACATACCTCCTCAAAACAGTAGCAGATGCAGAGGCGCTAGACACAGTTTCCTGCACAATCATACGCACTCCATAAAGCATGTTAAGATAATTGGGAAATGTTAGAAATAATATAATTGAGATCGGCACTACTTTCAAAGGAAAGAGTGGTAGCTAAGTCTCTCAAACTGATTAATAAAAAAATCACATATAGTTCTGACAGTGAAGACTTGTATACACCAAATTAGAAGAAGAAAAAATTATCTTACTGAATTTGTCCAAAATCTTCCCTCCTTGTCCATGGGGGAAGGGGGGAAGGGTAGGATGACACTGGGAGCCTGTACCCTCTTGGCCAAGATATTGATATTGCTGTAGGGTCTGACCTAAGGTGAGAAAATAAGTGTTTGTTAGTTTTAGAAACTTTGTAAAACCTACCTGCGTTTTTGGGGACTGATGGCTGTAGATCAGGATTATCACAGGCAGCACTTTATAACTCTCCCAATGCTGGCACTGCAGGAGGGGTAGGAGTAGAGTGAGAAATATTCAGTTATAATATGTCATAATATCTCCTCAGTTCAGGAGGAACATTCATGTGTTCCCATAAAAGCACCTCATTCATCCTGGCTATAATTTGGGAAAAAGAAGAATTCTCCAAAGGATCTTGTGAGAAGCAGTTTCTCCCAACATCGGAATTTAGGAACTGGGAATAGTCAAGAAAAGAAACCCTGTTTGCATCTGTTTCAGAAACCCCTGACATATCTTCCTAAGGGAAATGTTGTCTAATCTGATTTACAGGTACTATATGCTGTGTACCAGAACTGACTGTCATGGTTAAGGTAAGAACATCTTCTTTCTTATAGCTACCATGTCTTGTGATAAACAATGTTTAACTTTTTGATTTTCTTTACAGGAAAATCTTCTCCATCAAGAGGTCTCTTCCCCTGGGAACCCCCACCAGCATCACCCAGTATTGTCTCCTTTTCCCAGTAAAGATAGTTCTCCCATGCCTAGTTAAACACTGGAACAGCTGAAGAGGATGTGGCTGACCCCACTTTATGGTGGCTGAAAGGACTATACCAGAGGAAGCCAGAAAGACGGAACAATGGTGTGCCACTAAAGAGTCACGCATCATCAGCTAGTGCAAAGATTGAGCTCATGCAGTCAGCAAAGGCTAACTGGTAAGTAAGTACAACAGAAATCAGGCCAGCAGGAGTTGGGGTAAAGGTCCATGCTGTGACTGAGGAGAATGCTTCAGATGTGATGTCAAAAATGCTGGAACAAGTCAGTAGGAAGGTAGGCTGTCAAACAGTTTGCACAAACAACACACTTACACTTTTACACACATAAAATGTCCATGAAACACTGTAAAGCATTAGCAGCACACACGATATTCCTCTCAGAAACCCCTTTACAATAAAATTAGTCTGACAGAAAATAATGCCCAGTAAGTTGTCACAGTGTGAATACAAGCTATACTATGCCAGTAGAATTTCCTGCAAAATAAAACACTTTCCTGTAGAAAACTTTTGTTAAAACTCCAAAACATTTACATAAGCAGTAAATTTCCTCACAAAATAGGCCTCCAAGTTAAAAATACTGGTCTGTGACAGGAAACTTCTGATATTGAAGAAATAATGGGTTTCTTCTTAAAGGGCTAGATCTGCCAAAGTAAAATGCAGTTTTTACACACACAAACACACACACACACACACACACACACACACACACACACACACACACACACACACACACACACACACACACACACACACACACACACACACACACACATATTTAGATTTTCTGTGTGGAAGGGTCCCCTAAAGGTGACTTATCTGTCAGAAAAAAATGCCGGCTGCTGCTCTTATGAAGCCACTGAGCTGCTTCTTTACAAGGCAGCAGGAAGGTACTAAGGACTCTACTGATTGTTCCTCTTCACTGCTGACAATCAGCAGTCAGAGTGGATGTGTGGGAGGGAGCCAGAGCTTTTAGAGGATGACTAGTTGTTATGTCTTGGACAAGACACACCACATACAGCGTAAAGGCTACTGCAGCAGTGGGAATGGTAAACATCATAAACTGTGAGATCTGTGATACTCATGATTTGCAGATACAAAGAGAGAGAGAGAGAGAGAGAGAAAGAGAGAGAAACTCCTCAAGTCATGTTTCCAAGTGAAGTTAGACTGCTACAATAATAGCATGAAAAGGAAGATCAGATGTTGTGTAAAGAGTCTTGTTAACTTTTCCAGATATGGAAGACCACTGAAGAAACCAGGCAAGTATAAACCCTCCTCCAGAATGTGAGTTTAGGGACACAAATGATTAATTCATTACAATGTCTTTGAAAAAATTTTATAGATATTCCAAGGCCTTTTAGTGTTATGACCATTTACACCTTGTCAGTACCCTCCTTCAGACCACACATACTTTCTCCAGGCGGGTTATACTAGTCAGTGCTGCAGTGAATACAAACAACTGATTCTGATATTTAAAAAAAGGTCTCAAGACATGCTTAGTATAGTCTTAAAATTAATTTAAAAATAATAAATGTAAAGTATAACATAGTACCATACACACGCACACACGTGCACATACACACGTGTGTGTGTGTGTGTGTGTGTGTGTGTGTGTGTGTGTGTGTGTGTGTGTGTGTGTGTGTGTGTGTGTGTTTATTATAGCTTTAAAACAGAGGGTATTAAAATGGTTTCTTAACATGTGACTGTAGTGTATGAGATACTCTGACTGGCATATTGTATGGTATATCCTTGCTTCTGACAGTAAGTCTGAATGTACATCTCACTGAAGCTAAACCACACATCCTGTTTATTATTAATGCCCAACAAGGTACAGCATGTATGGGCTAATGCAAATATATTTACATTATTGTATTTGCTCAATTCGTTATGATCTTCATATTTTGCATTTCTTATTGGTTGTGGACAGAAAATAGTCAAGAGCATTATGTGTACATGATTCTAGCTAAATATGCACACTTTTGGTAACAATAACATTTGCAAAGAAAGGCAATGTGAATAATAGCTAAGGCTGTGGCTCAGTGTGTGTTCTTAGTGTAGCTGCCAGAGACTGTCAGCAATGTGTATAGGCCTATGCATGCCTTCAGCCATGGGCTCGCCATCTGTGAACAGAGAGGGAGTAACATTTATTTTTGTACGCCTGATTCTTCTCTATTTTTTGTTTTTTTTCTCTCTGTCTCTCTCTGATCAACCCATGTTTCACTTTTAATCAATTTATACTCAAAAATCAGTAAGCTAAAAGCTTATGTTGTTGCTACGGAGTTATAGGCATACAAAATAACATTAATAACAGTGGTCACAAGCAGTCAATGTAAATAACTTTGGAAATATTTCTTGATACTATTAAGCAGGGGGATTCAGATATTCAATAGTAATTTTTCCAGCTGTAGTTATTCTAAAAATGACTTTATTTGTTATGAAAACATAATTTGATTGCTTTCAAATATTTCCATGCAAATTAAAAATGTTTATGGCACCATACAATGGTTACCTTTATATACTATTAATTTCATATGATACTTCTTAAACAGACCTAAGGAAGACATTTTACTTTTAATAAACTGAGTAATACTGAATATAGTAAGAAGAACCATTTGTAAACCTTAAGTGCTATAACATTGCATTACCGCACTTTTTTACACAAAAGCAGTTTCCCCACTTGTACTATAACTGAATCAAGAGAAAACTGCACAACAGCTGGATCACTGGAAGCAGCAAAGCTGCAAATGACCCCAGCAATGGGAACAGCAGTGGAAAACATACCTGTAGCAGTTCAAGTCCATGTGCTCATTTCTGTCTAAATCACAACACAAATGCAACCCAAACCAAAGTGACAACCAGGTACTCAGAGTGTTTTTGTACAATTAAACAAAATTAAAAAAGTCCAAGTGCTGCAGATCTCCATTGAAAAATACCAAATGGTACTAAAATGTCTATAAGGCTTACAGTACTGCTGCTTGCATAGGTAGGTACTGTTTGCAAAGTGAGTACTCACACCAAAAGCAAGTGTAACACAGTAATAAGCAGGAAAGTGAGGCTATAACTCTCATCCTCAAAGCTCAAAAGTTAGGAAGAACAGCAGCTGTAAAGGCTGAAAACTGTGCTAACATAGCCATGAAGTATGAGTAGTGGCTTGTAAGTGGAAATACTAGATAACGACAAGTAGGCAGTAACCGGTGGTTTGCAGAAGTATACAGAGGCAGACTTGAATATGTCTATTGTATAGTGTTCAACCTACTACCTGAAGAGCTATGGACAAATCCAGAAATAAGCAGGGACACATTTTAAAATATTAGTACTATTTACCTGAGAATTTGAAAGAATAAGAGAATAGGAATGGACATGTACTTTCAGAAGTAATGGAGATGTATAACCCTACCTGTTGTCATTAGTTATTAATCATTATCCACCACCCTTTCAGTTATTAATCATTATCCACCACCCTTTCAGTTATTAATCATTATCCACCACCCTTTCAGTTATTAATCATTATCCACCACCCTTTCAGTTATTAATCATTATCCACCACCCTTTCAGTTATTAATCATTATCCACCACCCTTTCAGTTATTAATCATTATCTACCACCCTTTCAGTTATTAATCATTATCCACCACCCTTTTTCCTAAAATCACCAGTATTAAGAGAGATTAGGAGGGACAGAGCAAATGTCTGAGCCAAAATGTGGGACATCCATGATAAGTGGGGACAGCTGAGAAGTATGTTCTACTGGAAGGTAAAAAGAGCACTATCCATGGAATATCCATAGTACACATTGATCATGAAGAACATGACATTGTTAAGTGGCACACATCTGGATAACCTGTGCAAGCCTGGGCAATTGAGAGGTATGAGCAACACCCATACAGAGACATGCACCCAAGCAGGGGGAATGCACACAGAGAGTTATACAAGCACCACATTTCACAGTGGAATCCCTCTAGGTGTAATTGTGTTGTTAGTTTGTATAAAAATGTGCAGAAGGATTTGAACTACTGAAGGCATGTTCCACACAACTGTTCCCATTCAGTTTGGCTGCCTTGTGACTGCCTTGTATTTTGGCTATAACATATATCTGGAAACTGCTTTTGTGATTCTGTTGCCTTTGTGTTACTGTTGCTTTTTACTGCCATGGCTTTCATGATGCTGCTTTCTGCCATGTGATGTCCTCCTCCATACCCTTTGGACAGCATGTGGGGAACTCCACAAGTAGATCTGTTTGCCTCCTACCTCAACAGACAATTGAGTCATATGTGTCCCAGGTCACCTTGCAAATAAGCCTTAAAAACAGATGCATTTTCTTCCCCATGGATGAGCATGTCCCTCTATACCTTCTCCTCTTTCCTTTGATTTCCAAAGTGCTTCTCAAAAATAAGATGGATTCACAAAAAACAACATCAGTTCTCCCTTTTCTTGCTTCTGGCTGAGGGTAGTCACCAAAGGCTTCCTCAAAGAGTAGATTGACTCACACAAGGCAAGGGACCACTAATCTATTCCAACATTCAAAACCTATACCTGACAGTATTGATGATATATTTTTGATCATATTTAGACCCCTTTTCTCAAAGAACATGCAGCAGGTATTAAGATAGACTAGAAAACATTCTACTAGAAAAGTATGCTTAGACAAATGGAAAAGATTTTCTAACTGGTGCTATAAAAGAGAACAAAATCCATCATCTTGTTCTTTAGTACCAGTGTGAATTATTCAACCCTAGGATAAGCTTATATAAAGGTACACATTTTGTATGATTCTGGTCACCTGCCTTTGGATCACACCCTTTTTATTCTATGTTAAACAAAATTTGAAAGGGATTTTGCATATTAGGCTAGCTAAAAAATGATTGCCCCCCCCAGGATCTTAATTTTGTTTTGGAGAAGTTAATACTCTCCCCTATGAACCTGCAGCCACTGCTTCTTTAAAACTTTCTGCTTTTTGTGTATTCTTCTGATTTCAGATAGATAAGCATCTGAACTGTAAGATGTAATGTGTACACATCCTTTTCTGATTTTTCACAAGGACAGGGTGCGTCTTAGAACCAATCCTTCATTTATGCCAATGCTTGTTTCTGAATTTACATTGAATCAGACTATTCACCTCCCTGTATTCTATTCTGAAATCAAAAGTAAGGAGAAATAATTTAAATGTTCATAGACAACTGGGATTCCACATGGACAGGGGAAAAGATTTTAGAAAAACTGATTTTCTATCTCCTTTGATGGCTAAAAGAAAGGGCAGGCAGTTTCTAAACAAATCATTTCTAGATGGTTGCCTCTAGCTATCAAATTTTGTTATTCTCACCATGGAAAAAGCCCTCCTGCAAAAGTCAGAGCTCACTATACCAGAGCTATGACTTCTTCTGAGTCTTTCTAGAAAAGAGGTGGACTCCAGGCCTATTCTAGAGGCAACTACTTGGTCTTCTGTGCACACCTTCACTAGACACTACAAGCTTGTTTCAGTCTCCAGAGCTAGAGCGGGACTTCCAAAAGCTGTCCTTCAAAGGCTTCTAAACTCTGATGCCTCTTCATCCACCTGTTCTTCCTATGCTATGGCAATTGCCCCATATAGTTAGGCTACTACAACAACAATCTAATTAAGGTCATAGTGCAGTTGTGTAAGTTAAATTACTATAACAGTAGATCTTTGGCTCGATCACTGTTGCTTAATATGTACTCTACCACCTCCCCTCTTTTTTCGGTTATTTTTTAGCATGAGTGGGATACCCTACTTTAGCTTTGTCCTCTTCACATGACATTACCATCTCTGCTGGGTTTGACCTAATTGTTACAAGCTTAAGGCTTCAAACTCCCCTTTGGCAAGATAGCTCTGAGATTTTTCATGCCATATAGCTCTGTTACACCAGCACATACTATTATGTTAAGAGCGAATGTATGCTGCGCAAAGGAGGTTAAAGCAGCGTAGATTGTCCAGATGTCTAATCCTTGCCAGGATACATGCCATATAGTTTTGGTTATTGCAATAGTGATCTAATTGAGTACCTACAGTTATGGTAAGCTAACTTGTACAGCTGTACTTTCCACCACTGGCTTTGGATCAACTGATTCTATGATTTCTAACATCAGAAATCTAAATACCCAGAATACAGATCAGCAATACACCATCTTACCAGTCTAGCAGCTGCAAATGTACCCTCAAAAACACCCACCAAAAAATCTCAACAGTAATTCAGCCCTCTTTACAGCTACACAGAATAATGTCAATTCATTTTCTCACTGTTGACATCTTTGAAACCACTTATATGACCCTGATCTTCTTGTCTAGCTCTCCCATCTTAATGATCTGCCTTTTAACTCTCCTCTTCTACCATCTCTCCTTGTAGTATATAATATAAATAGATAAATATTTAATGTAAAATCTTAATTGTATGATGCTACTATAGAATTGTTTTATACCTGTTTGTTACCTAACTTTCATTTATATTTTACTTATAGTTATCCAAACAGTTTGAAAGCCTGCATGATATTAACCAGATTCTAATTAACCAGAACTAGTCACATTACTACTGCTGTATTGTTTATGCAACCTGGTTTGGTTCTCAAGAAGGTCTGTTAGGATCAGTGCCCTGCCTCAGTAAACAAATTCAATTAAAATAAGATAAAATAAAACATATGCTCTCTTTATGAGCATAATTGAGTTTTCTATAAGCATTTGTAACCAGTTCTTCTTTTACCATAGTTAATGGCAACTGCTTACTCTGTTCTCAGAACACACTGTAACTAAGACCTGGCCCAAAGATGACACATTCTCCATGGTATAAATCTTCAGATTAAATGTAGAATCTTACATCCATTTGTATGGGAGGGCAGTTTGAAAGAGTTCCTGTTCAGTAATGCCCATTACAGCATGTGAATCTATTTTAACGTTTAGTTCCTTGTCACCCACTGTCACAGAAGCCATAAAGGCTTAGATTTCTTTGTTAATTAAGAATGAAAACATTTACAGCTTTTGTATTTTTGTAGTCCCTTTTTCTGTCCCCTATGCCTGCTGACCACCTAGCTCTTGCTGTGACCACGCATTCCATCTAAGCAGGGTGAGTACTTGTGTAGCCAGTGTTATTATCCAGGCATCCGTAAGGATTTTTTCCATTTTTATTTTCTAGCACAAACACATCCGATGGCAGGTGATATGTATGCCTGCAGCTGTGAGGGCACTCTGTGCCTTCTGCTGTGTGCATGTACATTCCTGCATACGGCCCATAAATAGTGTCAGACGGACGTAGCTTAGCAGAGCCAAGCATAAGTTCCCAGGCCATACTGTGCATAACATACATTTCTCTGTCCTGTTGATGTTGACATTACAACAGGTCATTCTGACCTCTTCCCCAGCATGTGTGAAACAGTGTCACTAGCTCACTGACATCTAACTTAATCAGCATCTCCAACATCTGAGTTATTAGTCCATCCTGTCTCATCTGGGACAAAGCCAGGGCTTTATCCCTCTGTGTCACAGATCAAGCTAATGCGATTTGTATTCTTACAATAAAAACTCTATTTTGAAACATGATCTGTAACTTGCTTTGACATGTCATGATAGGCCATCGTTTACCACAACTATGACACTTTGCTCACTTTGCTACAGTATAATTCCTTGTATTTAGCTCTGTAAGTACCAATAAAGCATGGCCCAGTTCAGTGAAGTCACTAACAGGACAATAACATGAGCAATGGTTCTGTATTGACTTCTATTTCTGGCCATTGTGAGTGCATCAGCTGTTGTCAGGCAGAGGGCATGCAAGTCTTTCTCAACCATATCAACTCACGTTTTCCCTACTGCCATTTTTTGAACTTTCCAATTTTCAGACTTTGTGCATATAAAGCCTTACTAGAAGGTAACTTGTGGTAAATCACATCAAATGTACAAACCATTGCAACCTGCTTTTTTAGCTCTTGGTCTGTGGTAGACTCACTGCACATCATTGCTGTGTCATTGTTTCTTTGGTGGCCTTTTGTGATGATAGATCTCATCTGATGTAGTACATTTGAAAATATCCTATCTTTTCAATGCTGGCATTCTGGAAAGTCCATGTTTCTGCTCCAAAAAATAGAGCTGATTTTCTGATATATTGATATATTCTGATATTTGAATGGTGATGCTTTTTTGTTTCGATAACCATATTTTAAGTTGTTTAAAAGCAATGGTGGCTAAGCCTATGTTTCTCTTTCTTGTGGATGGGTTGATTTTTTTACTAAATCATTTTCCTTTAAGGAATTTAACATTAGCGGAGATTTTATGTTTTAACTGCTGAGTACATAATATAATTAGCATAGACCATTGGATTGCTGAGACTGAAATACATGCCATTCTGGATGTTAGAAAATAGTACATTGTTCCTTTTTTTGGAGAAACCAGTAATGCTGTATTGGGCAGCATTATACTGGTAATGACTGCCATTTGCACCATTACAGCAATAACACAGCTTACCTGTTTGTACCCACAAACTCTTTGTGCTTTTTCAGATACTGGTTGAAGATTCTGCACTTATTATACTGAGGACAATCACAAAAGCCATTGGAAAAAATATGATTTGTTTCAGATAACAGCTTTATTTGGCAAGCTTCACTGAGAAAGCCACTAATGAATTTACCCTGTAGATCTTCATCCAGGCTAGCTCCAAACTCACAATTCATTACACACTGTTTGAATGCTGAGGCATGCTGGGTCAGTTTCATTCATCTCCTGGTTACAGTGGCTAAAATCAAATCTTTCTGCTATGATTAGTAGACAGGGCTCAAAGTGTCCCTTGAATATTGGCTTGATTTTTTTGTAAGCTTTGTCATGTGGCTTCAGGGTTTGAATGCAACTCCGCAGTAGTCCATATGCAGAAACAATAATCATGCTGATTAAGGCCACCATGTGCTTTTTCAACAAGAATATCACTGGTGATTAAAAAAAATGCTCCATACTCAATATATGCAGGTTACAACTCCTTAACTGGCTTAATTTAATCAATTTTGCCCAAGAGTCACTATTTTTCAGCATTAATCTAAGTAATACCACTATGAAAATAGTATAAAATTAATTACTTTCAAAAAAGATGTAAACTATATAGAGATGTATAAAATCTGCAATTAATTTCAGCGAAAATGCAGTAAAGGTTTGAATTGTGATAAGCTGTACAGATCAAGTACTTATTTTTTCTATAGAAAAACAGCAGAACTTTAAAAATGTCAGTTTCACACACACACACACACACACACACACACACACACACACACACACACACACACACACACACACACACACACACACACACACACACACACACACACACGTGCACACTTGATAAGGAGAACTGAGAGCCACTTAGACTGCTACTTCCTGTGGAAAGCTATGTTACCTTATTTATAGTCAAAACATTCTAGCTACAGTAAGCTCTGTGGCACAGAGAGATAAAGCCCTGATAAAACCTTGGACGACCTGAGTTTGAATAACTGCATGAGTTCTTGTAGGAGCTGGAGTGGATGGAAATGAGCTGCTGCTGCTGTTGTGCTCATCCCCCTGTCTTGGGAAAGGAAGGTGGTCTGACTTGCAATAAGGATGACACCTAGCAGAAGAAATACTTTTTATGTAGTGGATTTGGAGCCTGCTTAGCTCTTGGTGTCTTGTGCATTTGGAAAATTTGACATGTGTAACTATGTCTCCTCTTTGGAAACATTTAATCTTGAGCTTTATGGAGCTGCTGAAGGGGGATTGTAGGCTGCACCCCAGAAACAACAAGTTGGCTTGCTCCCTACCATCTGATTCTCAATGGGGAATGGAAGGGCTGACTGGGATTCCCAGACAGGAATGAATGGGCTGTACAGCTCTGGCTTAGCCCATAAATGCCCAGCTTCCATTTCCAGAACAAATAGGCTGATTGGGTTCTAGTAGTGGTAGTATCAGATGAGGTCCTGTGGAGCTGCAAAAATGAATAAATAAGAAATCTGGTTGTTTAAGCAACTTTGTGTTTGCTGGTAAGGCACATGTATTTAAAATTTTGGCCTAGCAGGAAGTAAAGAATCAGGGCTCCTTTACTGAATGCAAAATGGGAAAGTTTGTCCCAAAAAGAAAGTGATGACTAAATATTTCCCAGTGTTGAATCGTACCAAGATTGCTCTATGTATTTTCATGGAACGTTACCTTTGCTCTGAAAATCAGCTCAATAATTAATTCAATTAGTCTGTTCTTTCCTTTTGGTGTGTTTGGCAGATTTTTAATAAGCCTGGGACCAGTAGAGAAAAAAATTCCATGGGCAATGGATCAGAAAAGAGAGACAGTCAGAAAGATCATGCCTATAAACCCTGCCTGCTGGTATTGCTAAATGGTCTTAAGAATCGGAGATAGATAGATTTCAGTTCTATTCAGTTTACAGAGTAGAAAACTAGTTAAAGTTAGATAATTTTTCCTTGTCATATGTTTGTTCAAAAATATTTTAATTTAATTTTTTGGAAAAAGATTATACTTGATCGTATTTTTAATTTTCAAACTATTACCCCCGATTTGTTTAAATGAAAAATCCATTATTCTTTCTCTCAAAAGTTTAGATCTGTCTGCTTATTAATACATATAAGGCAATTGCACAAAGCTGATAAATTATAACTATTGACATCTGCCTTTTAAAGAGAGAGACTGTTTAGCTGTGTCTGCCGTAAGTTATTACCATGGTTGTCTCATAACAAGAGTGTGAATTTGTGGCAGGTAGCAACATACTATTATAAAAGCATAAAGGGGAATTAGTAATGAAGAGGGTATTATCATTATTATTGTTAGCCACTGTTGGAAAAGAATGATTGTGTATGAATGCAGAGACGTTTTAACTAATATGCAGTTACAGTAAATAATGTAGCACTAAAAGGTACTGTGCTTTAAGTGGGTTGGATGAATTCTTGGGGAGCCAGTAATAATATTGTTGTTTTTCAGCTGTTCAGTGTAATGTTTATTTGGATATGGCTAATCATAATGGAAGGTAGCAGTGTTTTTTTGCCATATACTCTTAAGGTCAAATGCCTTGGATATATCTTTTTTGTCAAAGGCATGGTTTATAGGCCATTCTTAACCATCATATCTCTACTTTTTCTTTTTGGTATAATCTGCTCAATAACACAAGAGGAGACAGCTTTGTTGTACTGTACTGGCTCACAGGCCATTTCGGACAGGAACGGGTGTGGCTGGAGTGATTGACAAGCCTAATGCCTGTGATATGGTATGCAAATGAGTAATGATTTGCATGCCATGCAGATTTGCCAGTGACATCATGCATAAATTGATTGTTGATCAGTTTCTTTCTAACGCAAAGTGGTTTCAAGGTAGTATTGCATAACCACTTTCTTTGTCTGTTCATGTATTTGTACTTGTCTAGCCCTGTAAGACATTTTATTTTTTCTCTCCAATAATGCTGAGAAAATGGATGTTTGCATTTTAATTTCTCGCTTGCCTTCCATTTGTAATGTATTTAAATATATGCAGGTGATGCCAGCAATGACTTTAACAAAAATAGTTAACTGGAATTCACAGTGACTTTTTTCTCTAGGATGCAATGTCCTACAAGTTTGTTATAGTAAGTGGTTCATCAAGGAGGGGTATGGTTGCTAGCAGGTATTAACATTTTGATGTTAGATTTCCCAGACGATAGCAGGAGTATTCATTGTTTAGCCTTTGTTTACTCTCTTCCTCAATGTAGTGAGATCTCGGAGTTGGTATATTGAAGTAGTGGGGGTGTGGGGGGGCACATATACGAGGCAACCAACAAACACGCCTTGTTCAAATGAATATTCACGCCACAGAGAAACATGTGACAGTATTTATTCATGACTACTGTTTGACGTCAACCTGTTAGTGGGTGGTTTTTGGGCAATGCTTGCTACTGCCCTTCTGGTGAGCCAGTACAGTACAACATTGCCGAGGAGATCATTTACTTTCTTGAAGATGATTTATTTTTATGACTGCTGTATTTCACATATATTCAGCATGCTGAAAGTGGAGATCCACATTTATCAAAGGCCCAGGCTAACACAAAGCAAAAATAAAATACAGCAATCTTAAGTCTAAAATATCACCCTTGTGCTAATTCCTATATACATGGTAAATGCAGACTCATTATTTTTATCCTACATACACTTTTGAAAGCCTTATTATCAACTGCAGGAAGACATACTTTTGAATGTATCCAAAATGATGGAGGTAGATACACCACAACTATTGAAGCAAACCAGGTAGACAAGCGTAAAAGAATAACCCTTTATTCAAACGAAGTAAGCGCTTTCACGTTACAAAGAACGCTTCATCAGACTTTAACATAGTACAGAAATCTCATTCCATTTAAATACATAGGAAGCACCAATAGCACACCTTATCCATGCCACATGTGTTCCACATAAAATCACATCATTCACTTTAAAGGGTATAGGAACAGAAATATATATATATGTATATGTATATGTAAATTCACATTAAATATACACATGAAATATAGACAGTTATTAATAAAACTATTATATATATAATAGAAAAATATATATATAAAAATACATATAAAAACACATATAAAAATACATATAAAAACACATATAAAAACACATATAGAAGCTTACTAAACATACAAATCTAGTTTAATGTACAAACGGTCTATCTATTAAAAAAGGTTTCAATGATAACTTATCATTGAGACCGTGCCCCTTATCTGCAGCTAGCTTAATTATCCACCTAGCCTCCGTTCTCTCTGTTTTATTCCTAATATTGCCTAACCTCTCTGTCTCTAGTAACTGTCCTATAGCCATGACTCTAAATATATGTGTAGTGTCATTTTGCAGAGTATGCTTAGCTAAGGCATTTCCTTCATTCTCTCTATGGATAGCATAAAGATGCTCCCTAATTCTTTCCCTCAATGTCCTATTAGTCTTACCTACATAAAAACATTGACACTTTTTACAGGTAGCCAAATAAATCACATTCCTCGATTTGCAGTCTGCATACTCATTGAATTCATATTTGACCCCAGTGTCAGGATGTATAAAGACATTGGAATTCATTATATAACCACATTGATTGCAAGTGCGACAGGCATAAGTGCCCTTTCTCTGTGAAGTAACCTTATTAACAGGTACCTTTTCATAACAAAGCATCCGTTTAAGTGACTTAGTATTTTTGTAACTAAAGGCCGGTCTCTCACCTACTAAATCTTTAATACTATCATCCAACTGTAGGATGTTCCAATGCCTTTTAATAATAGCGACAATGGAAGTATTTTTATTAGTAAAGGGAATAACTACCCTTCTCCTGTCTCCTTTTTTCTCAATAGGTTGCTTGTGGGTATTTCCATTCCGCTTAATATATGGTAGCCCTAATTGCTCACGTCCTATATCATCCTTTAAGAGAAAATCATGAGTGCGATAACCTCTATCCACAAAATCATGTTCTACAGCTACAACTGCTTCTGAAAAGGCTTGATCATCACTAGTTATATGTGAATAGCGTTTTAACTGATTCTTGACAATATTCTTATGCACATGTGGCGGGTGCATACTGCTTCTATGCAGGATAGCATTTCTCCTACATGGCTTCTTAAACACTTTAGTCTCAAAAGCACCATTATTTTTACTCAATGTAACATCTAGGAAGTCTATTTTATCCTGTGATATTGTACTAGTTAAAGTAAGGAAAGTGGTAGTTCCATTTATATAGGTAACAAAATCATCTAAACTTTCTAGATCACCTCCCCAAAACAAAAAAAGTCATCAACAAAACGTTTATAGCATTTAATATACTTAGAGAAAATCAGATGTTCCAACACATAGGCACTTTCCCAATAGGCTAACACTAGATTGGCATAAGAGTTGGCACACGAGGTGCCCATGGCTACACCTCTAATCTGAAGGTAGTAATCACTACCAAAGGTAAACACATTGTAGTTAAGAACCAATTCTAATAGCATCGTAATCCTTATAACCTGACTATTGTTTAGCCCTTTATTAATTAAATACAACCTTAAATATTCTAGACCTACTTCATTGGGGATACAGGTAAAAAGAGACACTACATCCAGTGTTACCATGTAATCTAACTCTCCTATAGTTCTATCTATATTGAAGGGTGCTAAGATTTCTAAAAATTGTTTAGTGTCACGTAACACAGATTCTGTAGAGTCTACTATAGGTCTCAATTTCTTCTCTAAATAAATCAACATAGTCTCTGTCAACCAGCCTCTGCCCGATACTATGGGTCTAAGGGGAGGATCAACCATGGTCTTGTGTATCTTAGGAAGACCTCTTATGGTTGGTATCACAGGTTTCTCAATTAAAAAATACTTATACAAATCATTATCTATAATGCCACACATCAACATATCATACAAGTCTGCATGCACTGTTTTGATTATTTTATCTAAATCTAACCTGGTTAACTTCTTATAAGTAGTTTCATCTGAAATCATCTCTAACATGGCATTATTGTAAAAGCTAGTATCAAGTAATACAGTAGCTCCCCCTTTATCAGCTGGTCTTACTTTAATTACACTTTCTGTCTATGTTTTGTTTATAACTGATTGCCATTTGAAACTATCATATTTTACAGCTACTTTAACATTCTTCATATTTCTAAAAACTGATAAATTTTATTGGTAATGGATAGATTTGCTCCATTACACTTATCTATTTTAATGAAAGGAAATGCATTTTATTTCATTTGTTCTGTCACATATTTAGTAGAGATATTAGTCAGTTCTGGTCAATACAGACTTGCCTTTATATCAGAAATGTGTATTTAGAAGACCTCACAAAAATATTAAGAAGGCAAATAAAGGATATAATGTTTGTGTGGAAGATAAACATGATACTTGTAGTAAAGAGGATACTCAATTTGCTATTTCTCTGTTAGGGATGAGTCTGAAATGTTAAAAATGTTATGTTTCAATTCAGGTTATTTACTAAAAATAGGGGGATTTCAATGTATATAAAAGTAGACAGTTTTGTGCAGGTAGATCCATATGACCGTATGCCTGAGATAGTAATAAACTATAAAATCTTTTAATTTCAAAATCTTCTCTTCCTTATGTTGTGAGGCAGTTATTATTAATGAAAGGCATGAATTAAAGCCAACATTTCTGTTTCCTCCACTCTATAAAACTATTGCACCTCATTCTAAAAGGTAACTGAAAAAATGAAATTGGTCCCCTGAAGTTGAATCAACAAAATTAATTTCTGCTAAAACAGAGAGAGAGAGAGAGAGAGAGAGAGAGAGAGAGAGAGAGAAGTGTGAATTTTCTCCAGCATATGATTTGCCGGAATAGAGAATTAGAGAATTTCCCTATTAACACTGTAAATGATAATGGGAAATATTTACTAAACACTCAGATTATAAGAACAAGTAGAGCTACTCTGTGATTAACAGTCAGCCATTTTATGTACAGAGAAGGTCTAACAATGTTAATTCTGTACTTGTTAAAATGGTGTCAAACCTGAAATAATAAACATCAGTGATGGTAATGTATTGAATTCTAAGAAAGACAAAGGATATGCTTAGTCAGACCTGGATCTGAAGATAACAAAGGACACATTACTGTGATTAGTTTTTCATGCCTAAAACATTTGGATATACCAAGACTTCAAAAACAAGGTCTTGCAACTATTCATTAGTTCATGCTGGTGGAATAGATTTGTTTTATACATCACTAAATCATAGAAAAGACGCCTTTTTTAGCATACTAAAATATAGGGAAAACAGGCAACTCATATGGCATTAAGTAAAATATTACTAGTGCTATTAAAATTATAAACACATTGTCCTATACAGATTGCCTTAACGCCCCATCTCTATACTCTGTCTTCTACAGGTTACTGAGAGGTGATCTATGCCTGCAATACAAGGCATCCCTGGATCCAGCTAAGATGGACCTTCTGAATATCCACAAAATGAACAGCATCAGAACCACTAGATCCAAAGATGTAAATTTTCCTTATGAGATAAATAAGGCAAGTTGATGATAGAAATATGCATCGCAGAGGATCCCCATGCTCTGGAACAGGCTCTCCATCCATGTAAGGCAGAGTCTATCCCTAAAGCTATTTATCGGTAACCTTGACTGATGGATGGGAAATTGGAAATTCACCCTCAGTCTGGCCTCCATGTTTCTGATAGACAGAGGCAGACATTAATTCCCAAACTGACATACCCCCCATAACTTTTAGAAAATTCCTAACTAACATATCCCTTTCTAATAAATGCCCATGAGACATAGTGCCACAATTGGGTTGGATTGCATGGCTAAACTTAAAAAGGCCCTAATGGTTGCTAACCTAGTCTATACCTATGAACCTATGAATCTATTACCCTCTTCTATCTTTACAGATTATAAAGTTACTAAAGCAAAGACTAATGCAAAGTTCTTCAATAAATGGCTAAGACAATGCTACCTAAAATATAAAACCAATGTTATTAAGATCTGAGAAGATCTGCTTTTGTTCTACTCTGTTGATTAGCGAAGATAGGCTTAAGCAATTAGTTAACACACTTTAAAAAAAAAAAAAACATAAACATAATAGTTGATATTCCTGTCAAATCTAGATATGATCACACTTTAAGTGGCTACTCCACTAATGCATGTAGCCTAGGCAAAAAAAATATATAACTTGCATTAACTATAACAGAGAATCCTTTAAATATTATGATTTTTATTATTATTGTTGTTGTTATTAATAATGCTTGGGATATAACAAATGTAAATTTTGAAAATTTTCAGAAGGTTTATTGTAAGAGGGAATGCACCTGGAGGAAGTGTAATGGTCTTAAAACACAATTCTATTTAGATAAATTTAATATGTACAAATGCCAACTCTGAAATTTTGAGATGGTCAGCATTTGCAAATGAGATTGTATTTGGCTTGTTGCTGCTTATAGAAATACAAAGTTTTTATGTTTTTTTTAGCTAAAGTGGCAAGGAGTGAAAGTTTATTTGTGGTGGACTTATGGGTTATTTTAATTGATTTCTATACCACCTAGTGGAATCACAATGAAGATTTGATATTAGCAAATAAACACAGTCTTATTTCATATTTAAAAGTTTATGAATCACTGAGTAACTCAGATCATAAAGAGATAACCTTTACAGTATTTTTGTGTATTCCATATTCAACCAAAATGAAAATATAGGACTACATTAAGGTAAATTGGTATAGTTTTAAAAAGTGTCTTACCTCAACAGACTTGCATTTGCTAGTTCATGAGGTGGACAAATATTTTGTTTGGGACACATTAAAATCTCTGTGTCTCAATTCCTTAGAAAACTGTATTAATTATAAATTTAGTAGGGAGACTAAAAGCCTTGGAGGGTGCTAGAGATCTTAACCAAGATGGCGGCTTAAGTCCAAAGCTCTGTGCAGGGTTTGCAGATATTTGGATAAAAATAGTGTTTCCATGGGAAAAATGCAGAAAGAAAGATGAGTGAGCAGAAAGAAAAAGATGAACAGATGGCTGTTTTTAAAACTGCAAATAAGGAGAAGTGATTGCACATTTTGTTTGAAAAGGTGATCATAGTAGGCCAGGATATGAGTGCCTTGCAACAAACAATTGAACAGCAGCAAATGGAACTGGAAAGGCTAGAAGGAAAGCTGCAAGACATGGAGGAAGATACAGTAGCAATTAAATCTGAACTTCAGGAAAAGATTCATAGAATGTAGGAAATAAAAGCCATAATAGAAAGACATGGAGAAAAGATGGATGATTTTAAAAGTCAGTCAAGAAAGAGTAACATCAGAGTAATTGGAATACAAGAGTGAGTGAGCCACAGTGAACTGGAGCAATTTGTTATGCAGCTACTACATGAGATCAGAGGCCTAGTTGACTTATCCCGTGACTGGAGCCTTTCCCTGATGTGGCACCCTTTACTGGTGCTCCTGACATGCAAGAGCCAATCATATCATCTTTTCTTTCCTTAAACTGTATCAAACAATCAGTTGCTATAGTTAGACCACACACAGAGTGCTACAGTGGTCAGCTTTGACTGAAGGTGTAATACTGGCATTTATAAGACAGTATACACTAATAACAAAGAGAGATAGGGATCACCCAATTGCATCCTCTAACACTTTGCACCCAGGGCAGTTTCCCCTTCACCCCATTATTACTACACTACCAAATGGGATATCTGGAATACCAGGAACTCAAGAAACAGTAACAGACACAATACATAGAATGTTGTGGCAGCAAACAGGAGGATATTGTGTCTGTTACTGTTTCTTGAGTTCCTGGCAACACAATAAAAAAGTAAACTGGCTACTTAAGACAAAGAATGCAATATATGAAATGGGAGAATACCATCTCAGACTTCCTAAAGCTCTATATCAGCCCCAGCACTATCTAACACCTTTATTAATGACACGTATCTAGCCATAAAACATACTAACTATAGTCCTGTACACTGATGACTTTACAACAGTCTGTACAGCAATCCACTCCAGTCAATAACTTGGTATTCATTATGATATTCACTCAAAGCTCAAGTCAACACATTATACAGAGCTTCTCCATTCTATCAGCTAAGAAACCTAAACTAGAAATGACATCCCACACAAAACGTTTAGGAGATGCAATAGACAACAGGGAAGAACATCATCCATCCATTGGTAATTTACTACAATTGTACATACTGCATCTACTCACCATCTCTGATACAATAGTCAAAATCTTGTCCTCCAACAGAAATCAAACACATGTGGTGATTCTGTCTAGTCTGTCTATCTGTCTAAGTACTGGAAAAACCTTCTTAACACTATACAACAATATTCCTCACTAAATGAATTTAATCATTCCCTGTTGACATATCTTAGCTGCAAGGGATTATGTTCCTCATTCACAGGAGAATCACAGCAAAATTAACTCCACACATAACTTTTGAAATATTTGTAAATATCAGCAAATGACTATACACACACACATGCCTATAAAAGCTTAATATTGTACCAGCCATGCAAATATTTACTCTTGTTCTTCATATTTTAGCCATCATATTTTGTTGTCCCTCTTAAATTGATCCCTCTTCACCTAGAGCTATGACCATCTGAGCATGTGCATTGCCAGCATGACACTTAGCTCTACAAGTGCTAAGCAATAATTAAGTTAGTGTGTTACTATTTTGTTATTTATTTATACTTTGTTGTCTACATTAGTCCCACTAGGTCAATGACCTATATTACTACTGCTGTCATTAATACATTCATTGCTACATATGCTAGAACTGAATGAATAACAAATGAATAAATATTATAAAAGCAAAACACAGACAGGGAAGAATCACAGCTCAGTGAGACCAATTTGATGAACTATTTGGACCAGAAAATATTTAATTTCAAACATAATTCCCAGTGAACTCTGATTTTTATTGTTTTCATTTAAATGTGTTTGTCACACACAAGATTCATGGGTTTGTGCTTTCATGATAGCCCTCTTTTTAATGTGTTTTTTTTAGAAACACAATTCATCAAACTATTTTATGACAAATTGCCCTTAACCTGAAATTTTATAGACAGCATTAGCAATCCATGTTACTTTTACCTATCGACATCTCAGAAGTTACTTAACAGCTTTTCAATAAATTTTTTTTTTTTTATTTACTTAGTTCTTATATGTTGCATTGACTATGGAAAAAAGAATTGGGATTAAATGACTTTCGCAATTTTGTGAAACTGTGCATATGTCTATATTTTTGTAAAAGGATATTCTGCCTAAAAATAATGAAAAGAAAATTATGAATAGTTAATATGACTTGAAAAATATGCCGTTATGTTTTCTTCTTGCTTTTTCAGTAATAGTCACTCATTCATTTATTCGCTGACATCCACTTTACCTTAATCATTTGGAGGGGGTATTCTCCCAGCACACAGTGGGCATAAGACAGAAAACCAGTTCTGGATGGGTTACTGGTCCACTTCAGGCAGTAATATTCATTTTCACAAACTGTTCGCTCATAAACATTTTTTATTATACTTGACAAGAATATGTGATCTGTCTTCTTGTTAGTGTTACTAGGATCTTGGTTAAAAAACAAGAATACCTTCATGAATGTAATTTGTTTTTCTAGTCTCCAAATTCATTTTCAGACTGTGTTGGGCTCTGTATTTTTTTATAAGACTGTAATGCCACCTAAAACTAGATTCATAATCTTAGTAGAGTGGATAATGGACTTAGTTTTAACTGTATAAGCAAGCTCTAAAAGATAAAGCTTCAAGATGGTTACATTCGCCATTAGAAAATTAAATAATTAACACTGATATCTAGGACACCATGCATCTCAAGATGTGTAGGCTATTGATATAATTGCATTTCTTGGTTACTGCCTAGTCACTACTCTGACATTCACTAGCTTATATGACAGACTCTTCACTACCTCTTATTCTGCACTACTGACAAATGCAGACTCTTCGGTCCCTGTTATTCTTCTGTATGTACCCCCAGCTCTTCCTGCTCTTCCTTCTAGAATACTTCATCTGTATAAGCACACGTACTCTGTTCTTTCATGATATCAGTCTCCGTGCTCCTTCTACATCATACTCTGCCTCTCATCCACTCTGCATCTACATCCTCAGCTAATGAACTACTCAGGCTTTAAATCAAATCTGCAGTCCTGGCTTCAGTGCCTTTGTTTACTACTTCTCTTATTACTGTAATGTTCCATTTATTATATTCAACTACCATTGTAATATATAACCTGTTAACTACTTATTTACTTCAATTTTATAAATGTATGTCATTGTCTTATTTGCATTATATCTCTTTCACCTGTCCTCAACCTGAAAATGGTCCAGTGGGAACAGTATAATACATATATATATATATATATATATATATATATATATATATATATATATATATTGGGTGTACTTTCCTACAACGAAAATTAAATGGGAAAGTACATCCCCACTTATGCAAAAGTGCACTTTCGCTTAAGCTGACTAGACCAAACCTACTGCACCACAATGGAGGACATTGTAAAACTGGCTATGTCCTCCACTGTGGTGCAATAGTGATGGACCTTAGGGTTAGGGCATGGGTCAAGGTAAGGGGATAGCCCTACTAACTATCCCCTTACCCTAACCCGTGCCCTAACCCGAAGGTCCGTGACTATCACACCACAGTGGAGGACATAGTCCGATTTGGAATGTCTTCCACTGTCGTGCAGTAGTCACAAACCTTATGGTTAGGGCAAGGGTTAGGATAAGGGGATAGCTAGTAGGACTATCCCCTTACCATGACCCATGCCCTAACCCTAAGGTCCATGACTGCTAGCCCGTTCGGTCTAGCGGGTTTGCGAAAGTGCACTTTCGTGAAAGTGCACTTTCGCGTTAGTGTGGGTGTACTTTTGAAGTTTGAAGTAGTGAACTTTCTTTCTTCAAAAGTACACCCACATAAATATATATATATATATGTATATATATATGTGTGTGTGTGTGTGTGTGTGTGTGTGTGTGTGTATGTATACATTTTAATGCTATATCTGCAGACATGTAGCCAGCAGCAGACTGTAAACAGAACTATCTATATCACATACACTGTATGCTGTACCTCAAACTGCTATCATCACATCTTCACCACCTTTCATCAAGGGGAGGGATAGAAAGACAAAGAGGGTGAGAGACAAGATTTCACTAAAAATACTTTAGTAAAGCTGTGAGTTGTCTGATGCACAGGTGGAGGTATCACTTTATGTATCATCCCTTTATGCAGAAATGTGTTAATGCTGCATAAAAAGCAATGAATTGTTAGCGGCACGAATAATGATAGGTGGTTTCCATTGGGCTGTTGCCCTCTTTTATTGCCCTCCACCAAAGAATTTATCATCATATGTGAACTTTGGCAAGATTGTTCAGACGTACTTTAGTAACTCATATGATATTATAGCAGGGGGCATTAATGCATTGACTACTATGACCTGAATAATAATTATTTAGTGGTTAAGCATATAGTGGAGAATAATATTCGTTATAGAGAATCCCAGACTGTAAAAGGTTTAACCAGGCAGGGGAACCTATTGGCAAAATTATAAGGAATGAAAGTGGATGATAATCATAAATTCAACTTGCAACTTTCTCAGCTAAAACTAATCTTGTCACCACCTACCTCTTTTCCTTACTACTTTATGGCACTCACATCCTTACTAACCTCCAGGCATCACTGAAAGCAAAACTTGAACAATACTATTATAAAGCTGCAAAATTTGCAGCAAACACCCCTTTCAGAACCCACCACTTTATAGCACTAAAAAGCCTAAATTGGTTAGAACTACCCCAGCAACTAACATATTCATAGCTTCTTACCACCTCTAAAATCATCCAGCATCCATCTGCTTGTCTGGCACTAAATACCATTCTACACAACTTTGCTCCCACTCAGATATTACGTTCCAATGACCAAAAACTTCTCTCCGTTAAAAATCTAATAAACCTGCTGGGCATGGTCTGTGCTCATGCCATGTTACTAAGACCTGGAACTCCTTACCTATATCTATGAGGTCAACACCCTATCTGTAGTGCTTTAAAACCATTCTGAAAGATTTTTTTGACCTAAACATCTCTCTCTTCTTGCTGAACCTCAGGACAAACTATATCTGGAAAAATGAACTAGTACCTATTCCTAGCTTACATCTCTTTGCTTGCCTTTCTTTACTCACAGCCTAACTTCAATCAATTTCTTGATTCCATGACTCTGTCTAAATATGCCATAACCCTGCTTTTCTTCTCTCTCTTCACATTGCAATTACTGTTCATATTGTACTAACTTACCTTTAATTTCTCTAAACCAGCTAAACATTTTTCTAAGTATAAAATTATTGTCATACAAATTGCGTCTATTTTTAAACAATAGTAGTAAACAGCTGCAAACAACCCACAAGACGAATGCTCCATTGTAAAAAGGATAAATAATATTCAAAACTGTAAGGATCACAATGAAGCAACCAAGCAATCCCAACGAGTTTAAAAAGATAAAAAGTATTTAATGCAGATTTTGTTATCTGCATTAAATACTTTTTATGTTTTTAAACTCGTTGGGATTGCTTGGTTGCTTCATTGTGACCCTTACAGTTTTGAATAGTTTTAAACAATGTTGTCACATTATATCTAATTTGGTATAGTTATTTACAATGTAGATGCTTTTGTATTATTTTTGAAGCTTGTGAAATTGTTTATGATATGTTTCTGTAATACTTTGGAGCTTTTCCCCTGGTCCTGCACTGAAAATGAGCACCTACTCAGTTGGACTTTCCTGGAAGAAGTAACTAAATAAATAAATACATGCTATTATGGATACTTGTTAGTTGCAAAACTGTTCATGAATTGAATACTTCGGATCATCAGGGCATTGAATGCACTTTCAAATGAATTAATGATGCCCCAAACTCAGGTTTAAGAGCTACTGGGAGGTTTTACAGTACAAGTTGTATAACTATTAATAAAGAAATTCAAGCATGGCAGAGGAAAAGTATTATGGAAGGTAAAACCCATGCGGATAAATGGCAGATTCTTTGCAACTATATGGATAAGGTAAATCATAGATTTGTTCCCTTGGGTAAACATCTACATAGTAGATATTCTGTTCTAGAATGGAGGTCTTCAAGGATTGAAAAAGTAAAAAAGATTAATTAAAAACTTTGGTTAAGGCACAATGAGTTACAAACTATAAAACAGACTGTTATATTTAGGCCTAGTAAATTTTTAGGAGACTGATTAGGAAAAAATACATTTCTCATGAGTTATGAGTAGCTCAAGTCAGCTAGTAAAAGTTTACTATTATTTAATCGTATTAGATGTTATGGAAATGTTCAGATGTCAAAGTATTTTGTTAGATCTAATGATTGTTTGATAATGAATCCTCTGGAACTTGCTCCTGTTTTCCAGATACTCTCTTTGATGGTTTGATTGTTAAAGATATGCCTTTTACCCATATAGTGAAACATGTTAATGGAAATTGACCAGTTATTGACATCAGAGATCACTGAAATTTAGTAATAGTTATAAAATAGAGTACTGCAGCTGGACATGATGGCCGTAATGGCTTCTTTTTGGAAAAAAAATCTCATCAAGTTTGGTGAAAAGTTTATTAGTCTTATTTCAGGATTTCATGGCAAATGGGTATGCTCCCAAAATATGGAAGGAGGCTATAGTTATACCTATCCTAAATCTTCCAGCAATTCAAAGGCAGAATACTATAGGCTGATTAGCCATGCATTCATTCTATCATAATGTTGTGAAAGAATTACTAGTTAAAAATACACGAGTTAGGACCTGTGAATGGTATCTTTCAATACAGTCTTGTTTCTGGTAGCTCGTGTTTGTCCAGTTTGCTAAGCTTTTATCAGAAGACTTTTAGTTCCTTAGTGGTGGAGATATGCTCTAGAGAGGAGAGAAATGAAGGTCAGCAGGACTAAGACAGAATATATGTGTGTGAATAAGAGGGAGGATACAGGAATGGTGAGGATGCAGGGAGTAGAGATGGCTAAGGTGGATAAGTTTAAATACTTGTGATCAACAGTTCAGACTAATAGCAAGTGTAGAAGAGAGGTGAAGAAGAGAGTACAGGCAGGGTGGAGTGGGTGGAGAAGAGTGTCAGGAGTGATTTGTGACAGACAATTACCAGTAAGAGTGAAAGGGAAGGTCTACAAGAGGGTAATGAGACCAGCTATGTTATATGGGTTGGAGACAGTAGCATTGACAAAAAGGCAGGAGTCAGAGTTGGATGTGGCAGAGTCAAAGATGTTAAGGTTTGCACTGGGTGTGACAAGGGTGGACAGGATTAGGAATAAGTATATTAGAGGGTCAGCCCAGGTTGGAAGGTTTGGAGACAAAGCCAGAGAGGTGAGATTGTGTTGGTTTGGACATGTGCTGAGGAGGGATGCTGGGTATATTGGGAAAAGGATGCTAAGGATGAAGCTGCCAGGTAAAAGGAAAAGAAGAAGGCCTAAGATAAAGTTTATGGATGTGGTGAGAGAGGACATGCAGGTGGTTGGTGTGACAGAGCAAGAGGCGGAGGACAGGAAGAAATGGAAACAGATGATCCACTGTGGTGATCCCTAATGGGAACAGCTGAACGAAAAAGAAGACGACAAGGGTCTCCAAATTGATGTAACCTATTTTGAATTTGAACGAGTGTTTGATGGAATTCATTGTAGTGCGACCTTGGCTTGTATGAATGAGTTTAAAATTAACCAATATATAATTTAGTGGGTGGCAAGCTGACTGAGAAAAAAATTTGTTGTTAAAATCAATGATTGCTTTTTTGAAGCCAATCATGTCTCTAACGGTATTTCTAATGGTTCTGTCTTGGGGCCTATATTATTTGGTATATTTATGATGCTTGTTCCTTTCCCTCATAATGCTTGGTTTAGCAAATTATTTAAAACTCTTTTTCTAGATCTGTTTGGGGCTTAAGATATCTTCTGTACAGGGGCAGATTTAGAACATTGTCTTTATATTCAGTTGGTTACAGACTCATTTGAAGAGACTTGATATTGTTATATTGTTGTATGCATGTTCTTTAGATGATATGTTTTAGGTCATTATGGGTATTGCATTTCTTAGACATGATTGTAATATAAGGACTGTGATTTTTTTTCAGCTTTACCCCAAGTAAATTCTAAGAAATGGCATTTTTTTCACCAAATAGTGGGGGAGAAGGGTATGGAACAGATTTCCTATAGAAATTAGTACCAGTAGAATGTGTTTCACTTTTAAAAAGCAATTAAACTATGGTGCAAATCATTTGTCTTTCAACCAGCTCTATCTGTTAATAAACTCTTGGATAGACCCAAAAGGGAGTTTGAGTGAACACTGAACATAATTAACATCCTTGAATACAATGCAGCAAATGCAGAATGCAGGAAATAATTTTAAATTCTGTACACATTTTTACTAGCACATTTCAAAGAACAGCTTTTGAGGTACTTGTGATTTTTACCACTGGGAAAAGATATTTCCCTTCACCATTACTATTTAAAGATTAAAGTAAAATAAATCCGTCCCTTATCTACTCTCTTGGGTGGTGTAAGCCAGGGAACCTTGTTGGCTAGGCTTACGTAGGCCCTTGGGCCGATAGCCTAGTACCTACCTATGAACCTATGAACCTATGAATGCAGTGGCACTCCCTACATTTTTCTGACTGATGAAATTCACTGTCATGCTGGTGACATGTACCAGAACATAACCTCTGAAAAAAGCGAGCTAGGCAAATTCCTAAGTCTTTCAAAGTGTTTTCTAATATCTCTAGCTGGAGCAGTCTGGGTAGCATTTGTCACAGTCATAACAGAGTTCCTGTCATTCTGGACAGCCTCATGACTCATCTCAGATTTGGAAATTCTACCTTTATCTGTGCAAACTGACTGTGGTAGTACATTTGACAGAACACTTATACTTTGGTTAGTTAATGACTTTGTTATCCTTGATTCAAACACCTGGCGATGGCTTTCTGACCTGTGCCTTTTTGAATGAGATTTCTCAAGGAAGGCCTGTATATATCTCCAATTATGTGTCATAATGGCAGTTTCATCCATTTGTACTATTTAGGATCATGGTTCATCCACATTTTGTACTGTAACACCTGTTTTTTTCCCAGTTTCTCTCCTTTACCATATTTAGTCATACAAGTTAGCCAGTAGAAGGCAGGTAGAATGTGCATTACGAAATGCCATCTATTATTAAAGTGACTGTGCATGGAATATCATTTATCATTAAAGTGACTGTACATGTAGTATTCCTATATCCTCAGGATAATGATCCCCATACTAAAGGAAGCTCTTTGCTTCAAAGTCAAATAGGTCTGCAGGGACCTTGTGGTAACAGTGTTGGTAGCAATGGCCCCTCTTCTGTAGCAGTTTATGTATTATGCAAAACTGGCACATAGATAAACACTTTGTAATGTCTAATCAACATACTGACATTCTGGCTTTTTCATGACATTTAGTCAGTCCTTATTGTCTTTTATGCATCTGTTGTAACATTTTGGTATGGTTTGAATAAGGTTCAACATTTCTGTCCTGGTGCAGTAGCAAACCATTGCACTCAGGCAATTGCACTCTGACAATGCAGTAATTGTACATAAGATGCTTTATTTGCATCTAACAACTACGCCATTCATTCCGTATATATTTAATAGGCATCTGTAGCTCATTGTCATGTTAGGCAGCTTGTTTTAGTGTGTCAAGCATTTAGTAGCTACTGGCTGATTTGCCATGATGCTCTGCAGGTACGCAGCAATTTCTTCTTGTTATCAGATCATGTCTGGCTTGCACCTCGGTTTCTTGACAAATGACTTCAACAATCAATTGCTTTTAAGGTACATAGATTGCTGTAGCTTTGAGGTGTCTCAGTCTCATAAGCTAGCTTTGACATCTTACTGGTACTTTGTCTAAGTTGTAGGAGCTAATCAATGGAAATGGTGGTTTGTGGTTCGTCTGGAGTTGGAATCTCTCTGTCCCAGTGAATGTCTAGAAAGCTTCTCACATAATCACACTCCTGCAAGGCACTCCTTTTCTATTTCTGAATATCTTTTTTTCTACATTAGTTAATATTCTGGGCAACATGCAGTACGTCTTATGAATTATCCATTCGTCTGAAGTAAAGCAACATCTAAACCATAACCACTAACATCATCGGCCACAATTGTTGGTTTAATGAAGTCATGGTAGGTGAGCAATGGGAGGGACATTGGCATAGCTGTAAGTTTGTGCTTAAGCATTCCCTCATGACCAGGGCTTAGCTTTCTTCATTAAGTCTGTCAGTGGTTGTAGAACTGGGGACAGATTTATTTATTTATTTATTTAACATTTATTTACCAGGAAAGTCCAACTTGGAACAAAGCCAATTTTCAGTGGAGGCCTGAGGAGAAACATTCCAGTTGCATGTCTTTGTAATGTGGGAGGAAATTGGAGCACCCAAAGGAAACCCACACAAACACAGGGAGGACATGCAGACTCCACACAGAAGGCACTCCAGCCAAGAATCAAACCGGAGAACCTCTTGCGGTGAGGCAACAATGCCTGCCACTGCACCACTGCACCATCCTAGTACTAGTACAGACAGAGATTTCTCATGCCTAGGAGGACACAATGTAGCTCAGTTATGCAGGTTAGACATTTTAATTCTGTTATGGTTTTCAATACTAGATTTCAATCTTTTCAAGACTGCCTTTGTCTCTAATTAATGGCAAACCTAAGTTTTTAAAGGACTGGAGCACTATTTCCAATCTTCAAGCATCTATTTATCAGGACCACATACTAGCCACAACAACACCTTCTTGTCCTTTCAACAGATTGCTCAATTCATGTTGAAATGTTTCTGGTGATGAACTTATACTAAATGACTTTCATTTGAATCAAAAACTTCCAGTCATAGTAATAAAGATTGTTAGTTTTTGACTATGCTTCTCTAGAGATATCTGCAAAAATCCACTTCTAATGTTGAGAACACCTTGTCACCAACCAACTTAGGTGCAATATCCTTAAAGGTACTCCGAATGCACCTTTCCCTAATGACTGAATCATTTAACTTTTTTTAAATCAACACATATTCTCACATTGCTGTTCTTGTTGATAACCAGTTCCATTTGTACACACCATTCAGTAGGTCCATTCACACTTTTAATCCCACCAAGTGCTGCATACATTTGAGTTCTGCCTCTACTTTAGAAAACATTGGAAATGATACCATTCTAGGAGTGGTCAAGGCATATGGGACAGCATCTGTCAATAACTTTATCTTTACTGACTCCCGGTTAAGCAGACTGACTCCTATAAAAAAACATCTACATTAATTTAATTTACTTTGGCAATCAGCCCCAACTTGCATGCCACAGTTCTTACTGGCGGATTATTCAAATATGTGAAGTCTAGCACATGAACCCAAAATTAATGCTTGCATTTTTTTCTACTCTGCTTTGCTAAGAATCTTCATATACACTTTAGCTCGCCTGCAGGGTTATGAACTTTTGGGTTTCATTCATGTAGCTATGTCTTCAAGATGCTTCTCTATATGCTTCCACCAGGCCTGAGGAGGCTCTTTCCATTTTTGCCGAGGATTATAACTACTATTCAAAGCAAGTTATACATTCTAAGAACTAGAAGGCTTAAGGCTTATAAAGTTCCCTGGCTAACCTAAGAGCTTGGTCAGCTTTTAAAGTGCAGGGACACTGCATAAAAAGAGTAGAAGCAAGACCCTGACAATTCAAATAGACTCTTGGACTATTCGATCATGAGAAAACCAGCAAGAATCAGCATTAATTCAGCTAAATCTGATTATTGTAGGGCCCTTTGGCATTCTTATCTGGGTAAACCTAAGCATTTCTGGAACACAGTGAAAACTTTATTCCACAGCCAAGATGGCTCATTTAATGCTCAGTGTTGCTCCCTGATCTAGTACCCTCACCTCTTACATGAGGAAAGAAAAGTCCACTGCCTGATCTGGTGCCTCACCTCTCTCCTAAGCAGGAAGTGAAGGGCGACAAAAAAAATAATTTCTTTTAAAAACTGTAGCAAAAGGTTGGCTACAACTCAGACCAAATATGAAAGACTGAAGCAAGCACTTCAGTCCAGACTGCAGAAGCAGTTTCATTTTCATACTGACATTCAGAAATGTGGGCAAATAAATGAATGTCAGTACAGCAATTGATCCCCCTATCATCTTGCACCCAGGTTGGCTGCCCCTTTTGGCCAACCATAACTGTGTTTCTGGCTTATCCAGTCACAATATCTTTAACATTACAAATCACACACATGACTTACATTCAGAGATTCTTCTAGGTATAATACATGGCATAAGTAAGTGACCGCAACCTAGTCAGATTAAATTCAACCATAATTCCTTTTGCATACTGAATGGATGACTACACAGCTTCTCTAACTGTCCTTACTTGTATCTTAAAGCCATTACCATAAAAGAAGTTAAAGACAAACTCATCAAAAATCCCTTCAACTCTAAAGCCACTTTTTTACATAATTGATCCTCTCATGCTTAAATAAAAGAGATATTCATTAGCAGCTCCTCTGACAAATATTTGAATCTATCTTTAAATATTAAATCCATCTCTAAGCTTTTTAAGCAACCCACCATAATATCACTTTCAACTCCCAGTACTTCTGATGACTATTTCGTAATAGCTAGTCTTGATCTAATAGCCAGACTACTTGAAAAAATAATAAATCTTACAGTTCCTTATAGAATATGACTTTCTCATGGATAAGCAACATGGTTTTAGATCTATAGCCATTTTATTGCTGATCAATATAATCTAACACAATTTTGAAGAAAGTAAGCTTGCTGTTGCCATGTTAATTGACTTTAAAAGTGCATTCAGATGTGTCGAGCATAGCAGTCTGCTACACATACCTAACTCATTCACTCTAATGGAAGTCTGGAGATCTGTACTCTTGCATTCCAGTGAATGCATCCTGAGTTTTTCTGACAAAACTAAGTTGTGTTCTTGCATTTCAGACAAATGTTCATATATTTGGAGTGATAAGTGTTACAAAAAACATATCAATGACAAACTTCAGCATAAAAAAAACTTTACACTGGTCATGTTCATTAGATTCTATAGCTTAAATTGGATTTTATAACTCATAATAAATGCAGTAAATATGTTTTTAATATTTTGTAATCTATTTACAATATCTCAATAAAAACTGAAGCTACACACATGCTGTAAGCAGGACTGAGTCTGTCCATCTGTGAGCTTCATACCTCTCAACTTTCCAGAGTTTTGCAGGATATCCAGATTTTTGTCTCATATTTTTGTCTGTTCCTCATAGAATTTGTGGTTTTTTGACAAGTCAGAGATGACTGAATTCAACAAAAAATGCAAGACATTTGAGTATCAGACTTCATATCCTTCAAAAAATGCATGATAAACTAAAACCATTTATTCTAGCAATTTTATAAGTTCATAAGAGCAATATTTAACATCTGCCCCTATTTTTTCGGCCTTTGTCCCCAGTTAGTTTTGGCTTTGTCCAGATCTCTTGTGCTAAGAGGTTGAGAGGCATGAGGCTGCACAGTTCTTTGTATTTTTCTTTGTTGTTGTGATATTTAAAAACATATGAAAATGATAGCAGTATGAATAAATAATATATGAACAGAAGTCAAATATCAGTACAGTTGTGCTGTCAGTATGTATGCTTTAAGATAAAATCATTTCATATCTTCTGTGTAAAATCACCTTGGAATTATTAAAGCAAATATGAACATACAATATTTGGCACCAAGACACATTGGGAGCTTGTAACTGCAGAAACATCTGGAGACCTCACTAGGCTATAACGAGTTAAGAAATGGCGTTTCTCTGATGAGTTATGCCTCTGATTTAAGAATTACCTACTTATTAAGACGTCATTTTATGCACTAACACTGCCAACAATAACAATATGAAGATTCTTCTAGAAGCAGTCCTAGGACCCTACTTTTCTCTTTAGTATTAATGATCTCCTCCCTGCTAATTACCTAACTTGAACATCCTTCATTATGCAGATGACAAAGTCATCACCATAGTATCTAAATCTCAAAATGAGATCACTGAGTCTTTGAAAATGACTTTAAGTGACTCTGGAATTAACAATAACCACAAAGAAATTGACAGTAATGTTATTTGGGACCTAGTGCTACCTGTACAGGTCTTTGACTCACTTTGGCAGACACTAGTACTTCTGACACAGTCATAATATTTTGGCATAACTTTAGATCAATCAGTATAATTTTTACATGTTGACATTCAATCACAAATTGCACTGACAAAGCTTAAAGTAGTTTACAAAACCTCTCACTGATTAACCAGTGTTGTTAAGGTAAGGCATTTCATTAAAATTCAATTACCCAGATTATAATATTCTCAGTTAGTAAATACCTTGCAATCCCCTTAAAACGTGCATATCCTCCAATGAACAGAAAATAAAATATTAAGATTTATACATATTATCACTTTACATGAACATTATTTTCTTACAATAAATAAATGCAACTGACCCCTTATTGCAGGAAAAGCTTCTTTCCTCCTGAATATCCTGCCCTACGAACTACTGAATGGTCATTACTGTCCCCTCTTGAAATAATTATTATACTATAACAACTTAGCTAACTCCCTGAGAACTTCAGATGCCAACCTCTTTGATAGATCACCTTACATGCTATCAGCAACTGTAAAGTCATTCTCCAAAATATCACTTTAATACTTGAACAAAATACCACAGGGTATCAGATCAACTACCTTCCCTGAAGGCTTTGGTAAAGCTCTGAAAATGCATGTCAAACAAATCTCTCAATGTCATTGTTTTGACAATCATGGTTACTTTAGTAGTCTCTGTCACAATGAGATGCTTGATTGTACCTTAGACTTTGCTGTCATTACTACACCTAATTATTTTTATTATTACTATTAAAGAATTAACTAACACAATTTATTTTTGTGTTATAGATTTTTACTCTTAATCCTTTCCATTTTCTTATTTTTTTAAATATTTGTTTGAAAGTAAAACTTGCTGACCTTTGTTGTTATCATATATTAATTTCTAGTTACTATTTTAGTCAGTAATATTATCGCATGACCTTTATTACTGTAGCTGTTTCTAACATTCGGTACTTTATATTGATGTATATTTACATTGTATTATAATTTATTTTTATTTATTTATTTTACATTTTTTTATCGGGGAGTTCCGACTGGACAGAGCTGTTCGTTTTCAGTGGAGACCCAGGGAAAAAAGCTCCAAAACAATTGCTAACATACTATACATAAGACATTTACATGAGCATTGTGGTTTACACATTCACTTATAAAAATATAGCAGATATATTATTGCAATATTATAATATCAATTCAAGTTAATATTCAATATTGTCTTTGTTGTATGCCTTCTAGTGTGGGCTGTGCTTGAAAAGGGACTATATTACACGATCAAAACCTTAGGTTATCGAACACCTAAAGGTCGATAACTAAATGTCGAACCCTTAAGATCAAAAACGTCTGTTTCCACATAGGGAAACAATGCTGTTGGCCAAATTAAAAAAAAAAGTTGTAAACAGAAATAAAGTGGGGTGCTTCGTCTACCACACCCCTGATGTGGTGGGTTGTATCCCCCACAGCGCCCCCTAACTAAATATACCAATCCAAGATCGCTCTACAGCTGAGAAAGAACAAAATTCGCATAACGGCCAAACAACTCGTTTCCCTGTGTGGAAACAGCTGTTCGCAATTTTCAGACTTCAACATTTAGTGATCAACATTTTGGTGTTTGATAACCTAAGGTTTCGATCACGTAATAGGGAACACTTGAAAAGGGTCTCTAGACTCATGTTCTTCCCTCATTAACACTTGTATAAATAAGACTTTCTGAGATGACTGCACACTGATCAATAGCTTAACTTCAGATCTCCTAGTGTGAAAAAAAGAAACTGAGAGATAAGAGCCATGAACTCTTTCACTTTTAGTAAATTCAGTAAAAGATGAATCTAAGACAGCCTGAAAGAAAATCAGCCAGAAAAGGAGCATAGAGAGCACTGACTGGGAAGAATCCTGCAACTGTTCAGTAAAAATCAGTTCAAGCTCCAGCTTTGCTGCAAGACATGGCTTCCAGTAATCTAGAAGAAAAGATAAGTGTAAATGTGCGCAGAAATTATTAGTATAAATGAAACTTTGAGGAGGTATATCAGGTCAAATAACACAAAGCTAGAAAGAAATGGATTTAAATGAAGAAAAGGCTGGATGAATGTAAGACTGTACAAGAAGAGAAAACATGAGAATTTCTGCCGTCCCAGAGAAACTGAAAGGAACAGACAGTATTAATTTTGTGAATGCGAGAATAAGCACCTGGACTGGTATTTCAAAGCACAATTTGTTAATTCAAAGAACACATTATGTGTATGCTCCAAACATGGCCACAAGAAAGCAACCAAGACACCTGAATTAGTAAAAAGGTAGCCCTAACAGCAGAAAGAGTTAATCCTGGCAAAACCATGGCAGAAAGGAAAATATTAAAAGTTGGGAGACAGTAGATTGTTTGTTGAAAATTATTACTGCAAACTCTCAGTTAACCTGCACCCATGGGAATTGATAGATGCCTGTTAACTGTAGTTTCTGGTTGCTTGAGGGTTACTATTAAAAATAGGTCTGACTAGTAGTGTAGCCTATACTATAAGTTTGGTTTGACTTGTTCTCAGGTTGGGGAGACAGGGAATGTATTTCCGTTTTCCTTTTTAAAACTCTAAAGCTCTAAAAACTTAAGGTATGTTTCTGCGGGGGGAAATCAGAAAGTGCAACACGTGAAAATTGTACTGTATTTGTTCAATATTTTTTTGCTGGTTGCTTGAGTTCCAGTTAACTGAGAGTTTACTGTATTCACTGTACACCAGACAGAAGAGAAGCATGTTTATTCCATCAATCAGAAAATGTTGAGAGGCATGTGTGAGATTCAAGCTGCTGAATTCAGCTGTTTTCAGAATATTTTTTTCCTGGAGGATCAAAGTCATTTTTGGATGCAGAACAGACTAAGGAGGAAATACAAATGTTTGTCAAAAAAGTGATCCATTAAGCAGAAGCAGATTCTGCTTCTCATTCTTTTGATAATAAAACTCATAGAGATATTTTTTAGCCAGACTTTTACCAATAATCCAAAGAAAAATGCTTGAGAGACAAAGAAAAGCAAAGGAGTTGACCAGAAGAAATAGGAGTTCCTTGGAATTGAACCTGAGTCTGGACTTGGGAGATGGAGTTGAACAGGAAAAAGACCAGCAGCACGGAAACTAGTGAATAAATATGAGATTGCAAAGCATCAGTCACATTTGTGAAATATGTCTGTAGGAGACAAAGTGAAAAGAAGTGACATTTGTTGACTTTGTTAAACTTTCTGGGGACTGAAAGGTTTTGGCCTACTTCATGTCATTAATGTTCATGTCATTAATGTTGTTGACAATGAGGGGAAGAGACGAGGAAGGAAAAAGAACTGTAAGTAAAACAATTTCTGTTCTTAACAGTATTTCTATGAAACTTTCTGTGATATAAATTACATGTTATATAGTAAAGTGTTTTCTGATATTGCTGCATGTGATAAGGGTACTGAGGTAAACAGATGCCTTTTTTTCTTTTGTTTTTCTTTTTCAGTATTAAGAAATATATGCGTTACAATGAAAAAAAGAGTATACAAGGCTGTACAAAAGCATGTTTAAATTACTAGGCTGTGATTTCGGTTGGTTGAGTAGGGGGATGGATATAGAAGTACACAGGTTCTAATATTTGTAGAGCCAATATATTTTCTATTACTTTTGAATAGGTGAATGTCTGGATTATAACCCTTCATAGCTCTCAACCTTCCATTTCCTAAATCAGGAACACTGCCTGCCATAATGTGGAACAAATGGGCAAAATGTGGAACGTGTTCTAGCAGCTTATTAACAAATTCAGCTAGAAAGGTCATGGGATGATTTTATACTTATAAAAAATTATTTTGATGAATTGATATAATTCAGTACTATTTACCATGGATCGGTTAAAAAAATCCTAACATTGAATGTGTGGCAAACCCTTTGAATGTGGAACTTTGAGGAACATGGACTTTTTAAGACCCAAAATGAGGAATGTTCTTCATAATGAGGTACATTTGAGAGGTATATGACCTTTGGCTTAATCTAATAACAAGTTGTATGTGGAAACAAGTAAATAAGAGAGCATTGCATGTATTGCAAAGTTTTCCTTTAGCAATAAATGCTCAGCATGTCTTTAGAACTCTGCAGCTGAGGGTTGCATTTTTTCTTGTGTTTCCATGGAGACAAGCTGATAATAGGGTGATAAAAAGCCAGCGCACTAGTTTCTTTAAGTCTAAAAGTTAATGTTTTCTGAAGGAATGGAAATTATTTTTCACATATGATACAAAGGAAAAGGGGTGTACTTATATTAATTGTCACAGGAGCTGTTAATAGTGAGAGAAGAGGAAAAAAAGATAACAATGGTAGATTTATGGTAGCAATGTGCTACTGGCAAGGGAAGGAGAATATGCTGGCATGAGTTCATATTCCACTTAAAAATGCTATTATGGAGCTTAAGAAAATTTTGGGATAAATAATTAGCTTTCAGCAGGGAATATTACTTATGGGGGAAATGGAATTTGATTTGCAGCAATGAGGATGTATCTGGGTGACCTATAAGGGAAAATATAACAAAAGATGGTAGACTTCTGAAGAAATTTATGATAATATTTGGTAAGGAAGATGTGAATTTAGTAGTAGGAACTTGGAGAGAATTTACATATTATTCTCAAAGGTAGAATAACCAGGCTAGAATATACTGAAATTACATTTTACAGGAAAAAAAGATAATAGAAAAAGTGAGAAACCCGAAGCTTGCTCTATGGATATAGATAGCAAGGTGAAAGCAGTAAAAGGATTTTAGTCCCTTTAGTTTTATACATGGGTCAGGCACATTTTTATCAACCAGAAGAGAAGTCATGGATAGTGATCAATAAAGAGTTGAAGGATTTTATTTGGGAGGGGAAAAGAGAACATTCGAGCAGGATAAGGTGATCCTTCCAATGAACAAGGTGGTTTAGGATTATCTGATTTGAAGGGATATTTTAGACCTACAGAGTTAAGATTCTAACACATAACAAAAGCAGACAGCTACAATTCCAAGTAGAAAGAGATGATGGTGGAAATTTAAGAAATAAGGAGAGAGTGGGATTTTGCATGCAGAACCTTAAGGAGGATGACAGTCATAAGAATATTATATTCATAAAGTAGCAGAAAGTATTCTAAGAGCTAAGCCAATGCATGAATGCAGAAAGGAGATTCTTTTGATAGGGTTTACTGCAATTAGAGGTACTGAGTATGCAAGACGGGGGTGGAGTTTACTGAAGGAAACTGGCAAAGGATCCAAGGTACTGGAACAAATAATTAGTGAAAGAAAGGTAATAGAATGGGAAGAGGCAGGGAAGACATTTGGACTGCAGGCTAGAGACTGCCTTCCTTATCAGGGATTAATTTTACAGTACAGGCAAAGAGAAAGGGATATGGAAATCCTAAGTGAAAAATCTGCATTGGTAGAGTTTTTAGTTGAATCTAGAATAGAAGCTGTTTATAAAAAATGGATAATTAGTAAGGTATTTAAAATATTAGAATATAATAAATATAGGAATCAATCAGAGGAGGTTAGAAAATATTGAGAAGAGAGATTGGGTAAGCAATTCACAAAGAAACAATGGAAGGACATATGCACGGCTCCAAAGTATGCAGCAAAGTCTAGAAAATTAAGGATTTATTCCGGGAAGTGTTTGCATACAGTAGGTGTTGTTATACCCCAAGCAGACACAAAATTATTTTTCCTCAGGTACATGTCAAATGTTGAAGCTATGATAGGGAAGAAAAAGGTAAATGGGAACATGTTTTGGGAGTGTAATGAGTTGGCAGACTTTTAAAATTCCCTACAGAGTACTCTGTCAGAAATATTGGGTAAGTAAATGGGTGTAACTAAGGAAAGGATTTTTTGAGCTGAGAGAGATACAGGATCTGAATAATCTAAACATAGTATGACTTTGTTAAGTTTGATTCTGGTGGCTGTCAAGAAAGCAATTACTAGAAAATGGAAATCAAATTCTAAATCAACTGTTTGAAGTAGTGAATATTATTACAGAGATAAAAATCTTTACGAAAGAGTAGGAGCGAATTACACAGAAAAAAGGAAATTGTGCTAACAATACATGCAAAAATATTTTGGAGAAGGAATAACGTGTAAGGGAAGACAGGAACTGACCAATTAATGTCATGATGGATTGACTGTATCATACAGAAGAATATATGCAATCTATAATGCTAGTAAATGTGAACATGTTAATGTGGTTTGTTTTGTTTTATATAAATGTAAGTTTGCCAGTGTCACATGTGATAATTCAACAGTGATGTTAAAAAACACAAACAATTGTATAAATAAATAAAGAAAAGCACATGATACTACATCAGCCCTGAAAGGGGTTGCTAGATGTATGTTCTTACCTGGCTAACAACTTAGTAAATAAACAAATAATAAATAAATAAAAGCACATGGCCCTACAATAACATCTTCTCATATATGTATTTTAAAGACAACTGGGGTACCATGTACCCAGGGTTTGACTTTTCCATTCATATTCAGAGTTTGATATAGCAGTCACTAAACCCAAGAAAAATGTTTCTGAATACTTTCCTTATTCTAATTCTCAGTGACTGCTTCTTTCACTACCTTTAGACATGACAGCAACACGTCCCATATAGCTGCATTTCTTATTCCCTCTAACATGTGCAGCACACCACTCTGACTCAGTTTCTGAATGTTCACATTTTGTATATTTGCCCAAATTGTAATCACTCTTCTAATGCACGTACTTACTTTGACCATTATCAGGATTTTTTTACCATTTTGTTTGCATTTTCCTTATATACATCATTTGCATAGATATGTTAGAGTTTTGTCTATTTACCAATTCAGCCTCTCTAGCCATCTAAATTGTATTTTCCAAAGTTAAATTCACAGTCAGCTGTTACTTTTGAGGCACTTTAGTATCAGACACTCCTGTAGCAATTTTATTTCTACTCTGCTAATCTTTGTGCCCGATAAATGTTAGTGCAGACTTTCCCTTAGGTTGAATACATCTGTAAAAGCATGTATTTTCATGAATAACATTTATTTTTGGCACAAAATGCTCATTTCACTTACTTTTTGCTGACATATAAATACCAGTCTGGCCCTCAGAAAATGAAAATGAAACGTATGTGTCTTACATTTTATTGCCCACAGTGGAAGGCATTTATCTGTAGTTCTTTACTTTCAGGCTTTGATGTTACTCATGCATTTGAACTTCTGCTTCTAAGATGGTTAGACAAATATTTTCACAAAATGAACCAGTTTTAGACGGCTGTATTTTGCCATTTTTCAGTTATTTGGGGATTTATGTTTGAAAATTGATAGAACAACTTTATTTTGAGACGTATCTGCAATGTTTAAGTAAAAGCAGCTTACTCTGAGGTCCAGGTATGTCCTCAGCTGTTTGGTGTAGTCTCTTGCTCTGACTAGTGTTTTTGCTACTAAATTTGATTGTTTTAAGTGCATAGTATCCCACTCAGTTGACACCATGTCACAGCACAGCAAGAAACGACAGTCTTAATAATGGCATTTGACTCAGGATTTTATTCACAGATTGATAAACTCATAGATATGCCAAGGCCACTCAGTCTTATGACCATTCATACCTTGCCAGTACCCTCTGTCAAGCCACACCTCTTTTCTCCAGGAGAGCCACATCTATCAATTCTGGAGTAAATTTGTGGATCGTCATCCACTCATCTAGTTAATATTTAAAGCAGTTGTGCACAACGTCAGGCCCTGGGGCCAAATCCGGCTCTTCATGCAATGCCATCTGGCCCCGAGAGAGTAACCAAAAAATTTTTAAAAAGTGAAAAAATGCTATGCCTTACTTCAGTCATGTATACTTTCCAGCATGTGCTTACATACCTAAATGACTGCAGTTGCGCACACCTCTAATTTTAGCCTTGGCAGAAACTATTCTTTCTTGTTTATAACTTATAGTCTGTAAACAGTAGTAACTTTCTGCAAGAGTTTGTAATATGTCATGGCTGCAAGACAGAATAAAGTTAAATGCAAAGTTGATATAGAAAGCAGGCAATTTCTTGACTGCTGTCTTAATTAAAAATGCCAGTCACCTGTACCTATTGTTAACTCGTAACGACTTACTATGTTTTGAGGTGGCATGCAGATGCATTATGAATTTGTGTAGTGGCCCTCTCCACAAAGACAGTGAGTCACTCTGCTTATTATTATTCATTTCAGAGGATTGGGAGCCATCGGGCTATAAACCTGTACCTCCACCATGTTTTATTTATCTGTTAGCATAGATTCAGATCTCTGGTTCTAGTACTGGTGTAGGTGTTGAACTTGTGGAGAAACAGGAGATCCAGGGCAATGCAGTCCCCAGAGGCACAGTAAATTAGAAAGAGATCTCCCATCAAAAGTCTGTAAGACACTGAGTAAAGAGATAGAGCTTCCAGCTGATCAAAGACTTTAGGCACGTGATCCTTTAGGTTAGGAACCTTCATGGTCTTTCCTTATGTTTCATATTTTTAGTGAGATACATCACTACTTGTTCTGATTAGTGCTGAAATTAAGGGGATGATTACCTATTTAGACTTTAATGGTTTTCTTTTGGCAATTAGTTAAGCTAAATAAAAGGATTTCCTTATAACCTTTGTCACATGATGATCGAAAGAGAGGGACCTATCAATGCAAGTACCTAAGTCCCTAATGACATTTTTGTTTTGTAGTGGTGTGTTGTCTACAGTAGGTTTAGTGGCAGTAGCTTTTCTAACAAAAATGAAGATAATATAATGTTTAGCATTTAGCTTTTACTTATATTTACTACGCAAATCATTTTCTAAGGAGAGTTCCTTCAGGAGTGGTGGGGTGTCATATACTCACTGGACAACAACCCCCAGTTTTCAGTCATCTGCAAACTTTATTACCCAGAGTTCTTAACTCACTGCTTGGGGATCTGTGAAGTAAATACCAAAACATAAGAGGCCCTAGAACTTAGCCCTGAGGGACACTACTGGTTATTTTCATCACTTCTGATGTGGCACCTTGCAAACTGCACTGTATGGGCTTAGTCTTTAAATCAGTTTGCTATCTACCTGACCTCATATGGGTTAATTTTTAAAACATTTAGCTGTTCTATGAATGGTGCTGAGGGTCTTGACCATGCATGGCAAGTAACTACAGCCTCCATATCCCTTGTGAAAAAGTTTGCCTAATTAAATGGACAGAATCAACCCTTCATAGAGACAAACGTTTGGGGGTAATTTCTAATAATGGTTCTTAATATTGCAGTTTATGAGGCCAGTTGTAATACATTGTGTTGCAGATGAGTTTTATAAGGATGATAGACGTGTAATTACCCAGGTAAGCTACAATGCCACCTTTATGAAGGAGCATCATCAAAGCAGTGTGCCACTCAGGGATAAAACCAGTATGATTTCCATGAGATTGGTTGATCATAGCTAAAATCAGCCTCTGTATTGTCAACCCACACTGGGTAAGGGGAATATGTCTGTTCCCTGAGGATTGTAATATCTCAGTGTTAGAGTATATATATATATATATATATATATATATATATATATATATATATATATATATATATTTCACTTCACTCCGACCACTTTGCTGAAAACACAAAATTACTGAAAACTCATTTCACTGAATCTCATTTCACTGAGCTGAACTTAGTATATATGGCACTTAGTAGAGTACTCTAAGGCAAGTAAAGGGTATATACTCTTTTCCCCACTGCAGTGCGATCCTGGAGTTAGTATATATAGTTGGGGGTGGTGTGGGGGGCACGAGCCCCTACATTGGGTGGAGGTGGGGGTGTAGCCCTCCACCTTATTTATTTTATATTGTCTTTTACCAAAAACTCCAAAACAATGCATTTTAAACAATAGGCATGCATAGTCGCAATACCAATGGCAAACTCTCTTCAGAAGACAATAGGTACTCAAACTAACTGGGGGGGGCTACACCCCCCACACACACCCTAACTATATATACCAGCTCCAGGATCACACTACAGTGGGGAAAAGGGCATATACCTTTTACTTGCCTTACATAGTGCCATGTACACTAAGTGCAGTTCAGTAAAATGAGATTCAGTGAAACGACTTCAGTAATTTGAGTTTTCAGCGAAGTGGTCGGGGTGAAATGAAATCCAGTGAAATGAGATTCAATAAAACAAAGTAGACCCATATATATATATATATATATATATATATATATATATATATATATATATATATATATAATTAGCAGGAGTTTTGGGGAGAAAAGCAACTCTGAGCAGTAACCCCAGTGCTTGTGTCGACTGGTGTCAGCATTCGTGGTTCAGCTTTATCAGGCTGATGTTTAGTATATCGATGTAATGTCGATTTGATGAACGCCACTAGTTTCATATATATATATATATATATATATATATATATATATATATATATGTATGTATATACACACACACACACACACACACACACACACACACACATATATATGTATGTGTGTGTGTGTGTGTGTGTGTGTATATATATATATATATATATATATATATATATATATATATATATATATATATATCCATGGCCAAATACATATTTTTTTGACAGAGTTTATGGCTGTGTGAAATTATCAACAACACTCTTTGTTGAGTGCAGAACTTAACAAAAGGAGCAACACACTGAATGTTGCTTTTATACACTGTATGTGCGTGTGGGCAAAGTAAGTTGGATTGTATGTTAATGCCAAAATGTTCAGATATACCAAATGTTTCGGCATCAGAAGTGAAACTGTGTGTGCAAGTCTTTGCAGGTTACGGTTAAAGTAAGAGTAAGGGGAGGGATAGATTTTCTACTGTGTTTATGTGTTGGTGCATGTTCATAGGTTCATAGGTTGGTACTAGGCTATCGGCCCTAGGGCCTATACAAGCCTAGCCATAACAATTCCCTGGCTATTTCTTCCCAGAATATTTACTTCCCTGGTCCCCTGTCTAGCAGGGCGACTGACGTGATCCCTTTGTGAAGTATATGTGCATGTCTTATTTATATGTAGTGTTACTGAAATGTTTTTTGGTACAGTAATGTGTAGAGTTGAAGTATGGGCTATGCGAAGCTGCAGGGTTATGATTAGAGAACACGATTAAAGTGGTCTACCTTGCTGATGTGCATTAATCTACCCCCAACCCTGCCCCTGCCCCTGCACCAGCCCTACACATTCACTGTAACTGCTTTCCCAAACAGTACTACTATGCAGACAGAGGGCTGCAAGTTAGTGGTAGTTTTTATTGCTGTTGTTTTTTTGTTGATCAGTTGCAAAAGGATACTGCAATCGGTATACATTTGACTATTTTTCCTTTGTTTAATTTTCAAATTGCAGGAATCAATGTCATTTGCTCAATGTTTCTTATGATTGTAGTTAAGATATGTGAATGCACATCAGGTTGCATGAGTGTGTTCAACAGTATTTTTTGAATGAGACAGGTTTTAGCAAAAACCGGTTTGTGCAATCAGCTATAATGGCAAAGTGCCAATATGTTCTTGTTGAAATTGAAGTTTTGTACATTTTATTGTTGGGGAGGTTTATGTTATCACAAAACATCTTGTTCTATTAACATTTAAATGTTATAGAGTACTATTTAAAAACTGTCTGATTTTGAGTGTTTTATCTGCATTTTTGGAGAGTTCTTTTGCAAAGATGTAGAAAGGTATATGTATTATTGATTCTCATTTTGGGGGGAAATTTCCCTTTTTTTCAAGTTGGTGTAACTGTGGAGTTGATTTGGTGTGGGGGATCTTGTCCTCTACAGGGGGGTTGCAGAGGACTTGAACCTTGCCAAAATAGTTTATCTACTGTTTTGTTTAATTCTTAGTTGTTTTAGAGTTTAGTCAGTTTTCCCTTTATTGCTTTTTTGTTTTACCTTTTTTCTGTTTTCATATTAACTGATAAACACACACACATGCACACCGTGCACACAGACACACACACACACTATAAGGATGTACATAAAACATGTATCATCACAATATCAATGTGCTTTTAAAACCTACATGTTGAAACACCTTTGTTTTTTCAGAGGAAATTTACATATGTCATGAGATTTATTGATAGACAGACATTTAAAATCTTTATATAAATGTTTCTGTGTTTTACCTGGGTTTCTGTAACTGGGTCCTACATACATTTGCTATGAGACGTTTGCTCTGTTTTAGACTGTGGGACTTTTTCTCGGTGTTATACTGTTTTTTGTTATTACCATTAAGGTAAATGCATGTGAAGTTTCTGTTAAGTGTTTCAGAGTATAGCTAGATTTTCCATTTTTATAATGAATCCAAACAAGGACAAATTATCTTTTTCATGGGTAAATGCTAAACTATCGGTCTACAGACTATTACAAGCCTAGTCAATAACCACTTCCGAAACATGTTTATCTTTATTTATTTATTTATTTATTTATTTTAGGGACAAACTGTATGTATTTCATGATGCCCTGAAACAGACAGTTAGGTTTAATGTATCTGTAAAGATATTTATTTTACCTGGGTCTTTTTGCTTGGTTTTTATTTGCACCTGCTATATGAGTGCTGTTTTTTTTTAATCTGGCCTGTTTGACATCTAGTACTTAAAAACAAAATCCACACAGAGGCAAACACTGCTGCAAGCTAATGCCAGATGCTTACTTTGACTCCCTGCTGGAGTAGACAAAAAAGTAATAATACAACCTCATATGTGAAGTGTTGTGAGCAAATCCCTTATACCATGGGTTGCAACATTTCTATCAGCACTCTGCCATGCAACACATTTAAGTTGCAATTAAATCTCTTGTATTCTTTATGCATTCAGTTTTGTCTCTAAGACTCAAAAATTAAGATCAGTATTCATTCATTCAAGTAAAAATGTGTTAATATAGGTAATCTATTTCATTATTTCACAACCTTGTAAGGACTTTTAGAAACAAGTGGCCATTTTCCCATGTGATACTTGAAAGTACCAGAGAAATTTCTGGAAAAAATTATATTATAATATATAATATAATATAATATAATATAATATAATATAATATAATATAATATAATAAGAAACACAAAAGGTGGTAGACTGTGTGTAAAAATGCCACCAATAACCCAAAAAACACACAGTAGGCACACTGGTCATGAGGAAAGGTCAGGAGTACACATACACAGCAGTCTCCAAATGAAAGTTTAATAATCCAATGGCACATACAGATTTAACACTTTCATTCCACAAGGGAACTTCATCAGAATGACACAGCACTGATAACACAGCCCTTAAATAATCCAATCAATGAACAAGCTAAAATATCATTGGCTAGAGCCCGAAGGTGACAAAAAAACATGCATAAAAATCATGTTAAAAATGGTAGTATAAAATTACTAAAAATATGTATACTCTAAAATATATATATATGTATAGACAGGCATGTAAACACCTACATATTTTAAAATGTGGTCAAACTAAATGTGTAGATCTAATGGGTAAAAAAGAGAGAGAATAAATAGCTTACTTAAGAGCTCTCTTCTTTAATGCTGGTAAAATAGAATAGTGCTCATTAAGTCCAGGGGGGGGCAGGCATTGAACCTAAGCTGCCGCATAACTTCACAATACTCAAAGCTAGTTTCCCAGTCCCCACCTCTTTCAAAGTGTTTGACCTGTTCTAAAACCCAGAATTTAAACCTGTAATTGTCACACATAAGGGTGTGTTTAAATAATGCATTGGTCTCCTTCTTCCTGGAAATATCATACATATGTTCATAAATCCTCTGTTTCAGCATCCTTTCAGTTTTACCAACGTAGAATACGAAGCAAGAGGAACAATATGTTAGATGAACTACTCCCTTACTGTGACAATTAAAATATTCCCTGGCTTTCAAAGTCCCAACAGGATAACCTAAACTTAATACATCCATATTGGAGAGGTGCTGGCATTGGGGGACATTTCCCACATTTATGGATACCTAACCTCTCCTCTGAGACTACCATAGACTTGGAACCTTCAAACCCATTCTTTAAATTCTGCCCTCATCTCAGACTAAACTTCAATTTCTTAGTAAAAACTTCCAGACTATTTGGCATGTTGGCAAAGATTCCCTATTGATTTGTTGACAGCTTAGGTTGTTGAATGCGTATTCATCGACACCTAAGCGTTGAACGGTTAAAATAGCGAACAACCACATCATTGAATTCTTTCCTCGGGCATTTGCCCTTTCCCCAATGTAGAGTGGTCACAGAGTTGGTATATTTAGTTAGGGGTGTATGGGGGGTGCAGCCCCCGACATTGGGGGGTGTGGGGGCAAAGCCCCCCACTATGTTTGGGTGTATTTGTTTATTTTGCTTGCAGATGGCCAAGTTAACTCTTTCACTAGGAAAGAATTCGATGATTTGGCAGTTCACTGTTTTTAGCTTTCGACACTTAGGTGTCAATGATTTTGGATTCGACAACCTAAGCTGTTGATGTTAGGATATAGATGCACTAGCAAACATATCCCAATAATTTTGGCTAATGCCGTGCACAAGATGGGTATCATGATGAAAATCCAACACAAAATATGTCTCTCTAACCCCTGTCTAAATGGTACATCAACAACCATTCCTTCAACTGAACCCCCTACATTGTCAAATGACAGGATAGGAGTGTACCTGACACTCCATTCCTGTAAAATACCACCAGTAACAGAGGCAACCAGTTCTTCAGAATATCCATGCCTCAAAAAAAGCTCCCCTATATACTTTAATTCTGATACTGAATCCTCTCTAAATGAGGTCATACGGGCCGCTCTAACCATCTGTCCTTTGACAATATCTCTTTTTTGAAAGCTGGGGTGCTCACTTTTATAATGACGGTATGAGTTGGAAAAATGATTTTACGATATAGGGTAGACACATATTTGTTGTAAATGAAATCCTTCCGAATATATACATCCAGAAAAAGTATGGCATCCCCTGCCATACTGGATGTAAATTCCAGGAAACTGGTAGCGTGGTTGATAAAATTCAAAGAGGGACCAATAACTTCCTTTGGTCCCTTCCACACAATAAAAATGTTATCCAGGTAATGGAAATAACATCTTATGTGTTCATAGAAAGGGGAGGTAAATATAAAATGTAATTTATTTCATTAGTTCACAACCTTTATAAGGACTGTTAGAAACAAGAGGCCATTTTCCCACGTGATACTTGAAAGTACCAGAGAGATTTCTGGAAATTAATATAATATAATATAATATAATATAAAATAATATAATATAATATAATATAATATAATATAATATAATATAATATAATATAATATAATATTGTGTTTTAGGAAATGAAGATAGCTCTGTCTACTAGCTGTATAAAACTCCCAGACTGTTACTCAGTTTGATTGCACCATCAACCTACTACAGTTGTAGACAATGATATTTTACAGTACTTGGGCCCTTATGTCTTACAAGACAAAGATATATACAGTTGTGTGAAATATTATATCAGAAACAGAAACATTTATAAGGTGAGATGTTGAATACAGCTACTAGTCAACCATCACATTGTTTGCCACTTCATAGACCATCTTGCTATAAATGTAGTGCTTGAAACTGATGGCTTCAGTAAATGGCATTGAAATGGCCATTCATTTTTTTAATATGTAACTGATTGGTTATAAAGTTTCTTAAACTGTTATCTGCATAATTGATTAGTTACATGCATGATAAAAACATCAGCAAAACAATCACAGTAATAAATAGCTAGGCACATCTATGATCATAGGATAATAGGAGGTTACTAGGCTATCGACCCAGAGGTCATTTTAAGCTTAACCATTTCATCCCAATGTAATACAATCGATACCAAGTCAATACCAAGGATTGTATTTATTAATGACTGCTCATGTCCAGGAGAGGTGTGGGTGCTACCCTGGTAAGAATTTATGTTATCCCATCCACTTGTCTAGGTTCCTTTTAAAGAGTGTCATAGAGGTGCTCTGTTTCATATGAACTGGCAGTCTATTCCAAAGACAAATCTGTCCCTCCAGCACATCCTGTTCAAGTCACAGGCCATATTTAGGTCCCTGGAATGGGTAGCTCTAATCCCGTTTGATTTAAGGATGTGCAGCAAATTTATTAGGTTTGGGTCAGAGATTGCTCTGTAAGCCAGGCAAAGTCTCCCCTAAGTTTATATGATACTGAGTATAGTGACTGTGACTTTTGTTGGTTGGTGTAAGGCACATGCTGGAGTCCCTTGATCTTAGTTAGAAATCTCTGAAGTCAAATTGCTGCTGGTGCTTTGTAAGGGACACACTGAAAGGGGCATTATACTCAATTATGGGCCTGATTAATGATGAGTATAGAGGGTTTATAACCTTCTTTGCTCTAGAGAAGATGCCTTTACTAATCAAGTGTGGTACGGAGCAAGCCTTCCCTGCTACAGTCGACACATGGTGGTCAAAGTTAAGGTTGCAGTCTATTTGTAATCCCAGATCTCTTACTACTTCATAGGTGCAAAGGCTATTGTTGTTAATTTGATAGAGTGAAGGGACATTGTTTTTACCGAAGGGAATGATAATGCATTTCTTTGCATCAGTTTGTGACTGTGACTAAGACACCATTTGTTGGTCTGCGTAAGACCCTCTTGAAATATACTGACATCATTTGGGGATTCAGTAATTTTACCCAGTTTGCAGTCATCCTGAAGCTTGGTCAACCACAGCCCCTTAGTTTTGGCCTGAACTTCTGAGAAGTATATACCAAACAGTAGAGGGCCCAGCACTTACCCTTGGGGCACCCCACTGGTTAACAGGTATGCTGGATGATATGAAGTCATCCACTTTGATAGTCTGTGACTGGTTTGATAGCCAATTGGCAACCCATCTTACAACAAAGGGGTTTATATTCAGTTTGCTAAGTTTATTGGTAATTTCTGATTGTGGGATAGTGTCAAAGGTCTTTGTCAAGCCGAGGCATGCTGTGTGCACATATTTGCCCTCGTCAATGGCCCTAGTAATATTTTTGAAGAAATCCACCAGACTTAACAGGCCCCTTGATGAAACAGAATTGGGATAGATCCAGGGTTTGGATGTCACCTATGTCTTTATTTATGAGGTCCATGAAGATACGTTCAATGGCTTTAGAGATGAGGTTGAACCAAAAAAATATCCACACAATCAGGCAGAGGTCAGAAAATACAACATTTAACAGCACTAATGAAATAATTTGACCACCATGACTGTTAGTCCATAAAACTCCACAGACTTTAATGTAGAAGAAAAAGGTAAGCACTTTCACTGTGTATCCACCGGTTCTTCAGACCATATGGGAGTCTTACCCACAGTAATCTGAACTTGGAGTAACTCCATGGAGTTATCCAGTCTAACTAGTCAGGAGGTGAATTTATCTCTAATATAGATAGAAACACCACCTCCTTTTGTTCTCTCGCATTCATTTTGCAGTCAGCAGGTGTGGAAGGCATTGTAGCCTTGCAAGGCCGGAGTACTCTTTGAGGCCTTGAACCAGGTTTCTGTGACTGCACAGACATCTACATCCTGCAGTGATAGAAGTACTTCCAGGGTGTCAATTTTTGGTTTAACCTCCTAGCATTTAGCAGCATATCCATATTTTGTTATAGCTGGCAATTTTTACATTGGCAATTTTGTTTTTGAAAGATTGCCTAAAAAAGGCACTATGGAGGAGGCAAGAGCCTTTGCCAGCAGCCGAAAGCCTAGTGGTGCCAGGTGCAAAGCATCTCTGGCAAAGCAGCGAGGTTTGTTGACCATGTCATCCCAGGCTGACAGAAACTGGATCTCGCCTAAATGACACCAAAACTAAGCCAATTGTTGAAATTGGTCATTTTTTGTTTATACTGTAACATCATTGTAGGTGAGGGTAATATGCTGCTCAAGGCTAGGGACATACCTGCCTGGGACACCTACTCAGAGATCTCAGTCATATCTCTATTCATATAGTCCAGTGAGGTACATTTCAGATCATTCATTCCAACATGAGCGGTGACAGAGCCATAATGGTACTGGTTGCCAAGAGACCTGAGTGCATGCATGATCTGATGAATCCTGGCACTGGACAGGCAGCTGACCGTGACTTTCTTCTTATCTAACCTGGTGAGAAGGATATCCATGTGTCTCACTATGGAGTCTCCAATGACAAGAAAAGTTGTTTTTTGAGTGTTATGCCTTAAGGGCTTGGTAGGTGAGACACTGGTGTTGTTATGTGTCTTGGGTGATGTGGGAACTGTGTTAGTTGTAGCAGTCTTTTGTTTTGGAGGTCTCTGTTGTTTCTGTAAGTTTTTTGAGAGACCCTCCGCTTATGTTGATTTATGTGTTGGATGAGTATTGTATGTATGAGTGGTGGTACTGTGTGCATGAGCAGTGGTGGGTGAGTCGACAACCTCTTCAGTGTTACTGTTTCGAGTGCGAGAGAGCAGGGATTATGATTCTTGGTGCAGATACATCTTGCACACTCTGTACTAAAGTGAGTTATTAGTAGAGGGTTGTCAGTATACATGAGGCAGTTGCTACACAGGCTTAGGAGACCCAAGTCAACAAGGCTGGCAGGAGGTAGGTTTAAAGAACTGTTATCACAAAGGTGATGCTTTCAGGACTGATCTAGGAGATGCTGTTGTAGATGGGTATTTCTGATGGGATTTTGGCTGGTGGTTTAATAGGTCACAACTCACTAGCAATACTTCTTAGATCGGAGCTGTACTAAAGATGAGGCTACAGTAAGTATTCTAAATCTTATTACTTACATTAAAATATGTCATTTCCTGTTTTAAAAGCATATGGAAGTATACATTGAAAAATGAAGATTTTGACTAGAGACATAACTATGTATCACCTAATATGAAGCAAATGCATCTTCATTTCTAAACATTGGCTATAAAATTTGCTATGTACTGTAATGTACTGCAATAGGGAGGGAATAGATATTTCACCTCATGTCAAAATCATCTTCATCTGATCCAAAATACCCTTTGCAAGGATCATATTATGCTGAAAACAAATATTTCAGCATATCTATCTATCTATCTATCTGAATGGTATTTATCTTTAAATTTGTTTGATTGATTTAAGAGTTCAGCACTCAAGGATGTTAATAACTAGGTTTCTCATTCATTAGAGTGTGAACAAGTCAATGCCAGCAGAATGTGTTTTAACTTATAGTATTAGTAGTGACTGAAAATCATCATATGTTGACTTTTATAAAAATGAGTAATTCTTTTATATCAACTGTTTTTAAGACAGTCACCACTGCCAAAGCATGCCTGCACATTTATATTTTGTCGACACATGCACACACGTGTGCACACACACACACACACACACACACACACACACACACACACACACACACACACACACACACACACACACACCTACATAATGTCCTCCTATTGGTCCATTGTTGTTCACCCAAACCTTATGTGATTGCTCAGCTGAAGATTCAGTATCAATACATACATTCATTACTTATTTTACTGCTTATGTAAATGGGAGAAACTCCTTTTCTAAAATGCATGTGCTGGAATTCAAGAAAGTAGAGGATGATATCACAGAAATGTTACATTCTTATTCTGAAGTCACTCAAGAAAGAAGAACATCAGATACTTGTTTTTTTTTTTTTTTATAAAATACTTACTACATTTACCTTTTCTCTGATTAATGGTGACTTTAGAGGTGGGGAGGTTGTCCCCATATCTCCAGTATAAAACAGTATTATAATTTTTTATATATTTGCATTGTTATGAGACCTAGTAAGTGAACTGATCTGTTAAAAGGTCTTTTAGGGTTTCCAACTTTTCTTGTCAAGAATTCTGGACATGACCATGAAAGCAAAATGTGTGCAGAACAGAAGTGTGTGTTTAACCTCTCCTCAGGGGGGATTGTCGTAAAATATTATTATGCACAATCAAAACATATTATTGTGTTCTTCAATGTCAGTGTCCCTTAATTTTGGACTGTCTAGAACAATTCTGGACAGTTGGCAATTCTTGTCTTTCTTAACCACAGCCTAGAAAATTGCAAATGATTACAAAGAGCATACTTGAATTTGAGACTTGCTAACAACTATTGCTGAAAGTAAATGAAGTACAATGAACTCTTTGGGCCCATAAGCAGGCTAAACAATAATATTTGCACTTTCCCATTTTAAAATCAGGAACATGTTTTCTCTAAAGAGAAGGTAGAATTGACAGGGAATACTCTAACAAAGCAGAGGATACCTTTTCAGACTGAATATTTGGTCAAGGAGAATACATTAGTACTACAGAAAATAAAAATTGAAATAACCAAGATAAGAATCAGCATTTCCCCAAACAAGACTGGTGACAAAGAAAAACAACAAACATAGTGTTCCTGGATTTATGTAAGGTCTCTGACCATTAAAGGGATGACGCTTAAAGCAGAGGATTAATGGTCTGATGATGTGCTGTTCCATTGTCAAGGGTGCAGAGCTTCATTTATTCTACCTCTGTTTGCCTACTGTGTGATTAAGAATGTCACTTCTGGAAAAGGATACCTGTGAGTAGTGGGCACACTTGGTAAATAAAGTATTAGTTAAACCAAACAATTTATATAGTACTAATCTAGGTAAATTCATAAAATAGCACTGGTGAAAAATGTAAGTAATTTAATAATAAATAACTGAATTAATGGTAACACTGAGTTTTCAAAAAAAGAAAAATAACCCAGGTACGATACAAATAAGCATCCACAGAAAAGTGTAATTTATGTATAGCCCCTATTGAAGCAGCAAGCAGTGGTTGTGTGTGGTAACAAGCAGACAGAAGAGTGCATTGCAGCTAAAATTCAGTGCAACAAATGAAATGTAACACTGCAGTTAATTGTAATGTTTTATACTCCTATCTTCCAAAGAGTTCTGAATGCTGAGAGTTGCTCCGATAGGTCCAACAATGAGGCTCAAGGTTCAAATGATGAGAAAAGAACGTATACTGGAAAGTTCAACATCCAACAAGTGCTAGAGTCCAAACTACCTATTTAATCACTTTGCCCTACAGAAAACCGACTTGTATTCATCCATTCTTGGATGACAAAAGATGGCCCAAGTTTGCATCTTTAGGATAATGATACAAGGCAGTAGGACTGTCAGTCAACGAAGGCTCCCAAAACTAATCAGGTGGCAACATAAACTATACAGTATTATTTTGATAATTAAAGTAAGAATACTCTCAAAAGAGACACAAATTCAGTCAGTGACAAGTCATAGAAGTGGAGAGTGACAAAGATTACAACACTCAGTTGGATAAATAATACATAAGCATCTAAGAGAATGCAGACCAGGTACCTTCAAGTAAGGTTTGAGGACACAGAGTATTAAAAAAAATGCCAGAGCTGGTCTGCACCTGTCGCCCCTGGGATTCAGGTTACTGGCTAAGCCTCTTGCCACCCCTATAGTGCCTTTTTTAGGCAAAGTTCAAAGGACAAAACCACCACCGTAACAGGCACAAGCATGCAAAATCTGAAGGTAATGCTACTCAATGCTAGAAGTCTAAACCTCAAAATGCACTCTCTCGAGGCACTCCTAAAAATGGAAAACATCGATATCTGTGCAGTAACTGAGACCTGGTTCAAGGCTCCAGAGAGCACCCCTGCAATACCAGGCTACAACTCATACCACACTTTTCGGCCAACAAACCAGGACCGAAACACTAAAGGTGGAGGAGTGTCAATATTCACCAAGGATATTCACACCACCAGGCTAGTTGCCCAACACAATGCATCTGAAATTCTCCAGATGCAACTAACAATAGGTAAGACTGCAATCCAAATTGTAGCTTGCTACAGATTACCCACCATACCCCAAGATTCTCACTTCACCTTTCTAAACATACTGGAAAATATTAAGATAGAACCAAACACCCTAATACTGGGTGATTTTAAGTACCCTGCCATTAACTGGAAAAACTACTCATGTGCCAACACCTTTGCCCAACGGTTCTTGGAATTCATAAATTCTAATGCCCTGGAACAACTAATCCATAGTCCCACCAGGGGCTCCAATATCCTAGACCTGGTCATTACCAACATGGGAAATTGATGCTCCACACCTATGGTCACACCCTCGTTAGTCAGGTCTGACCATAAGCTAATCACCCTTAACATCCACATCCCACCCCCACCCGCCAATAAGGAAACCTCCATAAAAAACTTCTCCAAAGCCAACTTCATGCTACTCAAGTCAGAAGTGACAAACTTCATGACACCAATGCAGATGGGAACTGAAAGTTAAACTGCTGAATCCTACACTAAGGCACTGTACGAGCACTTCCACTCCTGCATGAATCGCACCATCCCAAATAGAACCAAAATGCTCTCATCCAAAAAAAGGAAGCCAATCTGGTGGTCCCCTGCCATAAACAAACTTTACAACAAAAGGAAGAAACTGTTGCAGAAAAGAGGAAAATCCCAGGATGCAAAAAACTCCCTTACCAGCCTCAGTAAGAAACTGAGATCCCTCATAAAATCCTCCAAAGCTAGTTACGAAAATAAAATTGCCAAATATTCCAAAGACAACTACAAGGCATTCTATAACTATGTCAAGAATCTAAATGGCAATGCTTAGATCTGCTCTGAGCTAAAACAGAATGGCATTAAATATACTGATCCCAAGGATATTGCCAATATCCTGGCAGATCGATTCAGTGCCAACTTCACCCCCTCTCACCCCCTAAATGGCCCATCTCAATACTGGAAGATTGCCAAATTCTGGTAATAATGGCCACACAGGTAAAAAACGCACTCTCCAAAGCTAAGAATACAGCATCCATGGGACCAGATGACATCCCGGGCTGTGTACTACATGAACTACAATATGAACTGGCACCTCACCTAAGTGTCATGTTTAATCATAGCCTCACCTCAGGTTTCGTGCCCACTGAGTGGCACAGAGCTACAGTTATCCCACTCCACAAGGGGGGATCCACCTTGGATCCCGGAAACTACAGTCCCATCAGTTTGATGAGCCTTATCTGCAAGGCCATGGAATGTATTATCATGGAACTAATAAACAAAGACATTGGCAACCTTAAAACACTAGACCCCACCCAGTTTGGGTTCGTGAAGGGCCGATCTTGTCTCCTGAACCTGATTGACTTCTTCGAATCAGTCTCCAGAGCCATGGACAAGGGTAAGGTGGTCCACACAGCCTATCTAGACCTTGCTAAGGCCTTTGACACCATCCTCCACTCTGGAATCATAGATAAACTTATTAAGCTCGGCAATAATCCCTATGTCACCCAATGGGTTGCTAACTGGCTTACTGATAGAACCCACACTGTAAAAGTAGCCAACTCCAAATCTAGCTCCAGGCAAGTGACAAGTGGAGTACCTCAGGGTTCAGTCCTGGGACTGCTCTTGTTTGACATCTACTTCTCTGAAGTACAGGCCAACACTAAGGGACTCTGGCTAACAAAGTTTGCAGATGACTGCAAACTGGGAGCCATTATTGAATCCCCAAATGATGTGGATACTCTACAAAAGGACCTTAGAGAAACAGATGCTTGGTGCCAGAGCCATGGACTCAAGCTCAATGCCAAGAAATGTATAGTTATCCCCTTTGGGGAAAAAACATGTATCCGTGAATTACCATATAGGTGGCAGTACACTAAACACCAAAAGTGTGATAAGAGACTTAGGGATACAGGTGGACAGTGGTCTCTCCTTTGATAACCACATCACCACAACAGTCAGGAAATCCTTCTATGTGGCACACCTCATCACTAAGGGCTTTTCATCCAGAAAAAAGGAGGCCATTGTCCTACTGTACTCATCCCTCATTAGACCCATTATAGAATACAATGCCCCATTTGGTATGTACCTCTCAAGACATCTGCAACAACTGGAAAGGCCGCAGAAATACCTCACTAAAAGAATCACAGGTCTAATGCAGATGCCCTACGCTGACCACCTTAAAAAACTCCAGCTATACTCTGTCGCATATTGTCTACTCAGAGGTGATCTGTGCTTAACATACAAGGTCATGTCAAATCCAAAGCTGTTGGACATGCTACATTTAAAGAAATCCCAATCCCTCAGAGCCACATGCTCTAGGGATCTAAACCTTGTCATCACAATAAACAAAACATGCTGGAGGGATAGGTTCCTGACCCAGAGACTCCCCAGACTCTGGAATAGATTGCCCATACATGTCAAGCAGAGTGCCTCTTTGGCCCTCTTCAAAAGGAACCTTGACGATTGGATGGGAGAAAGGAAATTCACCCCGGGGATCACGTCAGTTGCCCTGCTAGACAGGGGTCCAGGGAAGTAAATAGTGTGGGAAGAACTAGCCAGGGAATTGTTATGGCTAGGCTTGCATAGGCCCTAGAGCTGATAGCCTAGTACCAACCTATGAACCTAACAGATCTAGACCATAGTTTCTTTGCATTCTAATAAACATTTTCCATTAGAGATTCCAACTCTGCTATTTCTTAGTTCTGTGACCCAAAGTTGTTAACATAGCAGAAACTAAGGACTTTAGAATGTTGTAATATGACAGGATAAATCTTAAAAAAAGATAAAAAAGCTGTGACGTCCATCTTACTCTACATAGTTCTACTACTATCACTCTGGAGCAACTACACTGAGTGAGTGAGATGCCTCTCCCAGAAAAGGAAGCAAAAAAGCATGATACGGGGTAAAGGGCTTTGTTATGAAGAAAGGGCTATTTTACTGTGTATGCCGGCACTGAAGGAATGTAGGAGTTGATATTAATAAGGCACAATATATAGTAAGCAGGCAGAAACAGGATTAGAATTTGAGTGAATATTTTATTGCTTGGCCTCAGTCACTATCTGCTAGTGCAGTGTGCTGGTCTTTCTGCAAAAGGGGGACTGAGAGGGCACAGATGGCAGCTGGAGGACCAAAATTTAAACCTGATCCAAGGAAATATTACTTAATAAAAAGAGTTGTGTAATCTCACACTATCTTACCAGAAAGAGTATTGGCACATAAAATGACATATACATTGAATGGAGCATGATGCATATGAATCTGGGACAAGATGTCATAAAACACAAACACCAGAAAGATTGGAAGAATACCAAAGGCTACATTGACTATTTGCAGTTTAATATAAACTTAAAATTGTAACATTGTACAAAAAGTGATATTGTTATTTTTCAGATGAAATTCAATGTAATACTTGTTAATGACAAATATTTATTTTAATGAGGCACACTCGATCCCCTTAATTTTAAGTTCAATGTTCCATTTGCTTTACTTGCACAAAAGGCATTAAGGTTCTAAGGGATACCTGAACACTGTGAACATTATAGTTAGGACTGTAAAAACAAAAATAAATGGTGCAAACTACAAATATATATGGTGTGCTTGAAAAAGCAGTTTGCATTTTTAAAGGAGAACTTTGATTACTGATATTTTATCATAAAAATTAAGCATGAACCATCCATCTATCCATTTTCCAAAATCTTTGTTTTGTCCAAATAAGTTGTACAATGACAGTATGCTGAACAGAACAGACTAGATTTCTGTGTCCTCAGCAAATCCCATGATGTTCAATACCAAGAAATGCAGACTGATATTCTCTGAGGGAGGAAGTCTTGACACATGTACAAGACAAGCAAACTGAAATTGGAAAAATAGTGAAGGATCTGTATCTGGGACAACAATATTGTTGTTTCTTAGTGCTGTGGCTCAAAAATTTTAATAGGCCATAAATAGGTCCACACTCAGGTGCTCCCAAGCAAACAGTGAGATATAATCTTGGTACACCTACCATATGAAACACCCTATAGACATTTTCAACAGTTGCCAAAGCCACCATAACTGACTCTTCTCAACCCAGAGGAATGGTGGTTCTCTTGCAAAATCCATTTCTGTACTGGAAAGTGAGCCTAGCTACCCTGTGAAGAAATGTCATTTCTGCTGCTTGTAGCTGTAATTTCATCCTTTTGGTTACTGGTACCCGATTCATGTGACTCTAATCAGGGCTGGGAAGATTTACTGGTAAACTGAGAGCTCAGCACTATGGCTCAGTTCTCAGTTCACTACCAGAGTTTGGTCTAATGTCTGCAGTATTTCTACCAAGGCACCTTTCTACCAGTCAACTCCCAACCCTCTCTATGCTAGTTCATGTGTAACACTCCAAGATACTTATTTTTTTTTACGGGAAGGAACTCAATCTTCTCTTTGCTGGTGTTAGACCATGACCTCTAGTTTGGCAACACTAAGTTGACATACCAACTATTTCACATTTAGCAGCAGATTGCTATAGTGAATGCAAAAGAGCATAGTCCCTTAATGCTAAGAGAACAGCATTGTCTGTAGGCAACAAATATACAGTCTTTATATTTATGAACTGTATACTATCTAAAACTCTGCTGTGCCTTGATATCTTGTCCATGAAAGTCACGCACATGAAGGAAAGAGTCTCAAACCCACCTTGATTATATTACACTTAATGGCAACATCCAGACACAACTTTTGCAAAGTGCATACCTAAATGACATACAGAAGTGGCACTGGACCTTGTACTACAAGACCAATTCCCACAAGGCATTTCAAGCTATGTATTTACTTGCTTTTTCCATGTTCAAAAACACATGTAGACCATACTGGCATACTCCTATAATTGCTCCGATATCTATCCAAAGACAATAAGCTGATGCACTTTTCCACAGCTGTGAATGAATCTTCCTGGCCTGTCAACACATATTAATCATAATTGGAGACACACACCTTTTTTTCTTTAACTCGATGGCTTTCTTCATTGCTGGTGTCCTACAGTGTGAAGTGAGGTTACTGCCATGACAAGCACAAAAACGTTTGACCAGAGTACCTTTCCACTGCTTTATCTTGAACAGGATGCATTCCGATTTGGCATTCCTGAACTCCAGGCATATGGGAGAAGCTGTTAGGATCATAGGATCATGGGAGGTTATTAAGCTGTTGGCCTTCAGGCTCTTACCAGCCTAGCAAAGAATTTAGCCCATGTTCCGACAAGTCAACACACAATGCCCTTGTCCAGCAGGGACACAGGTGGTATCCCGGGGTGTATTTTCTGTTTCCCATCCAGTTTTACATGTTGCACTTAAAAAAAGCATTAATGAGGTACTCTGCTTGACAGGGGTGATCTCTGAAACACAAATCTGTCCTGCCAACATGTCCTATTGATGTCACAGACCAGGTGAAGGTCACTCATGTGGGTTACTCGAGTGGAGCTTGACTTGTGGATTTGCAACAGTCTCATCAAGGTTGATTCTGAGATTGCTTTGTATGCCAGACAGAGGTCACCTTTTAGGAGTCTGTAGGAGACTGAAGACAGGGACAGGGCCTTTAGCTTATCTGTGTAGGGTAGATGTTTGAGGCCCTGGATTCTCCTAGTGAGGAACTTCTGTGGTGTCTCCAGCTTCTGCATGTGCTTTGTGAGGTACATTCCAAAAGGGGCATTGCACTCAATAATAGATCTTATAAGGGAAGAATACAGGGATGTTATGACCACCTTGCCCCTGGATGAGATACCCTTACTGATGAGGTGGGCTATGTAGAAAGTTTTCCATACAATGGAGGCAACATGGTGGTCAAAAGTCAGTTTGCTATCAACCTGGGTGCCCAAGTCTCTCACGACTGATTGGTAAGGTCCTAAGCAAGCAATGTGATAATTTGTGGAGACATCACTCTTTCTAAAGGAGATGATGATGCATTTTTTGGCATTCACTTTGAGGCCATATTTCCGGCACCAGTCATATGTTTGGGTGAGACCCTCTTGGAGGATGTCCACATCACTAGAAGAACTGATGACAGCACCCAGCTTCCAGTCATCTGCAAACGTGGTCAGCCATAGCCCACTGGTTTTTGCCTAAACCTCAGAAAAGTATATCCCAAACAACAAGGGCCCCAAGACTGATCCCTGGGGTACACAACTTGGTACAGCTCGATTGCTTGAGGTAACTTCCCCTATTTTGACTAGGTGGGTTCTATCAGTGAGCCAGTTTGTTACCCATCTGGTAACATATGGATTGATGCCTAGTTGAGAGAGGTTATCTATTATACCTGAGTGAGGAATAGTATCAAAGGCTTTAGCCAGGTCAGGGTAGCAGTGTGCACCATCTTCCCCTTGTCTATGGCTTTGGTGACTGTCTCAAAGAAGTCAACTGAATTTAGCAGGCATGACCTCTCCTTGACGAAACCAAACTGTGTGGGATCAAGTGTTTGGAGGTTGCCAATGTCCTTGTTAATGAGTTCCATGATAATCCGCTCCATGGCCTTGCAGATCAGGCTGATGGTTCTATAATTTCCTGGATCGGTGGATACTCCAACTTTGTGCAAAGGGATGACAGTGGCTGTCCTAAACTTGGTTGGGACAAAGCCAGTACTCAGGCTTTGGTTGAATAGGGTGCCCAATGGTGGTGCAAGTTCCTATCTGAGTTCATGTAGGATGCAGCCTGGGATGTTATCTGGTCCCATGGAGGCTGTATTTTTTGCCTTTGAGAGGATAGTGATGACTTGCTCCCTAGAGATAAGGGGAGGGGGACAGGTGCTGGGGATGCCCTGATTTACTGATGGGGGAAAGAGGGGTGAAGTTTTCATTGAACCTGTCTGCCATTAGGTTGGTTGTATCTATGGCATTTGTGTATGTGGTGTCCTTGACCACCAGTTCTGAGCAGATCTGGGTGCTTCTCTTGAGTTTGTGGACATATGTGAAAAAACCCTTGTGATTGTCTTTAGCAGATGTGGCCAGTTTGGACTTGAAGTTTGCTTTGGAGGATTTTGCTAGCGCTCTTATTTGCTTGATCAGACTAAGGAGAGATTGCACCAATTAGGGACCTGCTCCTTCTCAGTCCTGGACAGCAGTTTTTTCCTTTTATTATAGAATTTATTTATTGCAGATGTCCACCAGACAAGTTTACTCTTCCTTGAGGAGGAGGATTTTGTCTTGTCAGGTATTCCAGATTCCATGCAGCTATATAAGTGCTTGTATAGTACTTTAGCATAGGTTTGGGCATATGTGCCAGTTCCTATGGAGGGAGAGGGAGCTGTGAAGCTGTTTATACCTTCCCTCAAGTGGTTGTAATCAGCTTTTAAGAAGTTTGTAATCAGCTTTTAAGCCATTATAGGTTGAAGCTCAAAAGCTCTTTGGATTACAATGTCCAGAATATGCAGCCTTACTTCTGATGACATGACTGTAAGTAAAGTCATCAACTCTCTGAGCCAAGCTGCTCTAATACCAAACATCCTTATGTGCAGCCATGAGCTCAAAATGTTCTTTGTTCTGGACAGTGCAGAACTAGCACTGAAGTCCAATAATGGTTCACAGTTTCCTTTCACAAATAGAAGAGTTTTCCCTTCTAAAATTTCCAGTGACACTGAGGTGACTACTCATCTACTGACAGAAAGTCTGTAGAGCAGCTAGCTGGGGGCTTGTAAGCATTGTCATACCAGAAGGGGGCTTCTTCAGGAGACAGCTTCAGAGTCAAAGAGAGAGAGAGAGAGAGAGAGACAGAGAGACAGAGAGAGAGAGACCAGTTCTGAGTGATAAATTTGGGGCAGTGGTAAAAGTCTATGTAGAAGTAAGACCAGAAATGCCTATCTGGTACTTTTCAGCCATCCACACGTGCTTTCTCTCACAATGGTTCTGTCAATGAATAAGAGAACATAATCTAGAACAGTGAGACTGGACTGGAGCAGGCCTTGAAGTACTTCACTGGCAAGGGCTTAGTGGCTGAGTCACCCGCTTATTCTGGTCACGCCGAGCTTTAAAATGCTGCATGGATTGGCCACTTGTGTTTACCATATTCAAGGATCAGGGTACGGGTCAAGTGAAAACAGGCAGGACTGGGACAGATTAGGAATGACTTCAGCCTGGGAAACATAAACCTGTCTATTCATATTTGTTATCAGTCCTATTTTCAACTTTTTCTTTTTTCATGATTTGGCACCCTGCTGCATAACTGCCATTAAATCACTAAAACTAGCACACTTTTTAATGGTTTCTTTAAGCATGTGTGGCTGAGCATAAAGCATGCAAGCATTTTGTTCATCATTTTCTCATCATATTCTTATTGTTTCCCTTGATTTTAAGAAGCAACTTAGCTTGTCTCTGCATCCTCTGTTCATATTATTCTGTTTAAACAGCTCACTTTTGTATTCCTTTCCATACTATTGGCTGCATCACATTTGCTTTTTAAAGTATTTACTCCAAGAATCCTAATAACAGTCACCACTGAGAATATGCCCTATACTGCAGAAGGGAAAACAGCTTTCAAACTCAAAAAAGGCAACTTCCTAGGCATTAATGTTTATATAACTTCATCTCCAAGCTTTCAACTGCAATCTGTTAAGAGCCATTTGGATATAGTGTTGCAGCCAAATACAGAATCTGTCAAGCCTCCACTGGGGATATAGCAGATTCCTAAGCTTGTCTTATACTTGGTAACAATGTTTCTTCTAGTGACACAAAGAAGTATTAACATATGTTGTTTTAACTGTTGTTAGTAAATTCTGCAAAAGGTTCATATCATCGTATTTAAATTAATCGAATTTACCAGTAATCTTTTCTGTGCTTGATTAGATTAGATGTGCTTTACTGAAACTTGGCAGAGGAGCAACTTTCCCATGGGTTTTCTAAGCTGTAAAATTTTAAATATTGATTAAATATAGGACATTATTATGCAGGAATTTTAGCTATACTATGCTTTTTTGAGCACTGTAATTCCTAATGTATTATTTATTGAATGTTATTAACTGCAATCAGATCTGTAAACAGACCAGGACATTGGCAATAACAGTTGCTACCTAACAAGCAATTCCCAGCTTTGTCAAAATTTGTTTAAATCACAGCTGATTGAAAACAAATTGCTTCAATAGTTGGTTTTGTTGTGTATTCATTTTTTTGCCTCAGATTCTGATTTGATTAAAAGGAAATTGCTACATTTCTTTGAATTTACTGTATTCCCTGATCACCATACAAATATTTAAGAGACAGAGAACACATGGGATATTATGATCTGCATGTTATTTAAAACAAATATGAAGTCTCATACTAGAATGGACTTAGTTACAAATTATGTAGCTTACCATGTCACTAACTTCAAAACCAGTATAAGAGAAGAGATGCAGGCCATCTGCACATATCTCTAGTATTGTGTTTAATCAGCATCATGTTTAATCTTGAAGGTGAGCTGCAGAACATATGACTTTTAATGCAAATGATAAGGTATGTGGATCATAATCTAATGAGCCACAGTCAAGAATAGTAACATTTTATGACCATATGATATTCAATATGTTAAATGCAATAATCGGTGTGTAGACAGGTGTACACAGTCATACAATGAATGTTACTGTTCATTAATAATGGAAAAATACAATAAATGATGACAACAATTTGTATTTAGAGTGCCTTCCTTAGCAATGCTTGAAATTGTTTGTACTATGTACTACAAGTTACAATACATCATATAAATTCACTCATAGTTTAAAAGTAGGCATGAGGGACTTTTGAGATGCTGTCAGATGCACTTAATGACAACAATATTGTCTAGATGATAATGCAACAGGAATGCACGTATAATCCTCCCTCAGACTAAATATTAAATATTATCATTCTTGAAATTGTTTACACTATCATTGCTTAGGGACTATCCATCCTATCTGCATGCAGTTTTGTAGTTTTCAGCATCGTAGTATTTATGATTAGTAATTAAAACTCACGGAAAGGACTGCAATTAGAAGTCTGGTGCCTTTGTGGAGTAACAGCCTCCAGAAATTATGGAATGGGATAGGGTTTTGGGCTTTTTCTACACCAGCTAGTGCTCTCAGTCATTCACAGATCTTACAGTTGTGAGGAACTCTTTGCCTGTGATAAAACAAAGTATCTGCTTCTACAGATTGTCATGTGCATGCAGTGTATGGTAAAGTAAATACTAGAAAACAGTTTTAATTTATTAATTTGTAAACTGAATAGGTGAACCAGTTTATTTTTGACCATTTTCATCTGTGCCTCATATCACAAGGACAAGAGTAAATTAACTGTATGTACATACAGACATAGACCCCCCCCCCCATATGTAGAGTTTAGAGTAGCTAGTCAACCAGCATGTTTTTAGTAGATGGATAGAAAATGGAGTACCAAGAGAAAATAAAGAACTCCATAGAAGCAATCACTTGAAGTCAGGATTGACCCCCAAACTCTAGAACTGTGAAACAAAGATATTAATGAATTAGCCCTCATATCTTACAAGAAGAAAGACAGTGACTGAGTTAACAGACTTTCATTAAGGGATTCACAGAGGAAAGTACAGTTGCATAGGTCCTACTTACCTGTTACAGAAAATGTTCAATTTCACACTGACCAGTGGTATATGGGTTCTGTGCCTGCACAAACCCACACTGGCAGCTTTCCAGAGAGCAGAATTCCCTCCTCTGACTCTCTGTGTTCCCATCAGCAGAAGACTAACCCCCGTCATAGGAAGTCACTTGTTCCGTCTTTTAGTTCCAGTGCTGGAATCACATAGTTGAGTCTCCTCAGCAGCATGCATTGGTGGATTACAGTTTCCACACTCAGATAAAATCCCTTTGGGAACTTCCCTTCCTCTTTTTAATTACATGCTTTGGATTGCTTTCTGTTTTATTTAAAACATATTTGTAGATGTATGTGTGGTAACTTTATTTTAATTTACTTGCTATTTACTACTGCTGTTAATTCCTCTGGGAATTCTAATTGAGCACTGTATTGTTTGTATGCTTTATACAGCTTTTAAGTAGTTATAGAGCTTTTCTAAAGTGTTTTGTGACTTGTGCTGAGAAACTGATGTCCTGTGGTGTCAGGTGAACACTAGGAACTACCTTTTGCATGAAGAACCACAATTAAATCTCACCTGTTGTTTCTGTGGAGAATCTTTTATTTCTGATAAGAGAGAATCTAAATAAATGCTTGCTTATTTGTATTGTTTTCCATATAATTTAAGAGCATATATTTAATTTTTTGGCACTATTGAACAAGATTTTTTTCTTGATACTATGACTGCATGTGCTTTTCTTTACTACACTGTGCAGGTTATAAAGTAAATCTGACTGGTAATTCACTTATTACAAATATGGCAAGTGACAGATGGGGTATAGTTAATAATAGATTCCACTAGACAGCCTGGCTCACCCTCACTGCATGCCAAACTCTTACACAATTAAGTAATTTGAAAAGGAGACTAAAATCTCCAGTAAATAAATTGTGTGGAATAAGTTTTTCATGGGTATTTTTCGGTTGCACAATATAGGAACATCAATGACTTTGTAATGCTTGTGCACTCTGGCTATAATACACTTTCTATAGTTTTAATTGCAGTGTTCGATGTATGACATTATATATTATATTATTTATTGTTTATGGCCGTGAGTTGAGAAACACATTTGTTGGTGTCTTGTTCAGCTTTTGTTATGGCCGAGTTATTTTTATTTTAATTATTTACTTTATATTTTTAGAACCTACTGTAAAATGTGTAATGGATGGCTCAAGTTCATACTATGAGGAGAGCTCAGAGAATGAGTGTCTCCAGATCCTGCATTTGCTCATTTGTTTAGTGCTTCTTCTAGTTAGGTATTTCTATAGTTTATATCTGGAAAGAAAGGCAAGCCGCCAATCAGATGACATCATGAAGAAAAATGCCCTGTGGGACAAACAATCAATCAGATAGCATCATAAAGAGAAATGCCCTGTGGCATTATATAGTAGAGCTTATAGACTTTGAGAGAAGGGTGTGAGTATGGCTAAAGGGACTACTGCTTATGTTAGGTGTGGAAGCCCCATTGGGTTAGAGCCTTTGAGATGATTAAGCCAATCAGATTTTTTATGATAGAAGTGATAACTTCTAACCTGCCAAATCCTGATGAAATTGTTGACACAGCAAAGGCCATTATTTGGCATATATTAGAAAACCTGATTATAAAACCTAGTTCTACAGAGCTCTGAGACTGCATGGCATGATAGAATAGAGTATGAGAAAGCAGAAATGTGATATCAGGCATGACCAGCATTTTGATGATGTCTCAGGGGAATCTGTGGAAAAATGAGATGAAGCTGCAATCACAAGAAAGCACATAAGCTAGAGATAAGATACTGTGAGTTATATAATATATGTGTTCACTCAGTATAAGTGATAGATACATGAATATTGAGTTTGCTGGTGGTTTGGAATTGATATAGGTGTTTGATACTCTGGGACAGCTGAGAAACTGCAATACGCATAGTTATTCTTGTCCGTTTGCAACTGTGAGTATGCCACAAATACTTTTACTCTAGTCATAATATTAATGGTTATCATCACAGATAGTGATGATGTCTTACTCTAGGCTGTGAAGAAGAATCAGATGCCCAAAGCAATACTGCAGTATGATAGTCAACAGCTCTGAAGGTCAGTTGGAAAGGAGAATGGACACATGTGATGGACATACATTTTGAAACAAAATCCTGAGAATAAGGACACATATGTTTAACTTACAGCCACTGAAGCTTTACAAAGCAGAACTTATTCACTCCCCAAATAAATCAGGACCTAAATGAAAAGCAGTCTTAGCACTGTCTAGATAGTCCAAGCCTAGTGTCCAAAAGTAATAAGATGGATTCAAAAAAACGGGCGCAGAAGAATAATTTATTTTCTTGGCAAGCTAACGTTGAATGTAGAGGAGATTCCAATAATCTGAAGATATCCTTCTCTATATGAATTTTGATTGAGCATAATTAATACTAAATGAAGCACATCTCAAAAATCATGACTTAGACCCTGACATTAAAATTATATTTGTTACTGGGAATCCCAGCAGTTGGTACTGACCTGGTCAACAAATTAATAAATAAATAAATAAATAAACATTTAATAGCAAAACAGACTGGTAACTGCTTGAATTACTGGGAATTCTATTTGTTTTACATATTTGATAGCCTTCAGTAATATGCTGAGACTGTTGCAAGGAACAGCCATGATCCAATTCCTGCAACAAGCCAAGGAATTATACGGTAAGCTTCTTCTGAAAATGTTATGTATCTCTGCAGATAAACAAAACACCCACAGGAGCAATTATAGAGCATATGAAAGAGATGATCTAACTTATATCTACTTCAGACAGATAAGGTTTCAGTTATAACCAATGAAAAGATACAGCAAATCAAAAAGAAATTTGGCAAGGGCTTTAGAAGACTGAAACAAGACTTTCACTGAAAGGAAAGTTCTAATACATAAGATCAGTGTCTAGGTAATAGGCTTAGGTGTCAGAAGAAGAAAACCTCATTGATCTCTGTGCCAAAATATCCTTCTTTTTGCATGGTGAGTTTGACCCAAAGAACCAAATAGTGTCTTTTTGATGATGCTGTTGTTTTAATAATATGATTAAGTTCATCTCAGTATGAGTTATGAGAAGGAGATCTGAGTTTACTTACATATCATTAAGTTGTTTAAATAGTGAGCCAGTTGAAGAACTTACTTTAACTTTGTTACAGGCTCTTATACTTTGTTGTAGTAAATTAATTTATAACCTCATTATTGTGTATACCTTTGTACATGCCATAGTTATGCTAATTATGGCATTTTAAGCCCCCCTGACATAAACTGATTCAGCACTGGGAATCCCACTGGGATCTTTAGAAAAGAGAAGGAGCAAACTACATAGGAAAAAATGGGAATTGTGGGAACAATATATGCAGAGCAGGAACGAGGTTTAAGAGCCAGGATTTGAATGAGCTTAACTAAAAATGACTGGATGATTTATAAGTGATGTATAATGTTTACAACAACAGTATCTGTGATGTAAACTGTTTGTAACTAAAGTGATATCATCTTGCATGTTTTTCATTTATATAAATGTAAGATTGCCTTTGCCATATGTGTAAATTTAATAAAGAAGTTTGGGAAAAAAACACTGGGAATACCGCTACCAGTACCTTAGAATCCAAAATAGCTTTCTGAATATGACACTGAAATTCAGGGTTGGAGATAAGCTATGGGGTTGTTTCCAGAGTATGGGTAGAACTGAAGAGGAGCTAAATTTAATGAAACTTAGATGGCTGCAAGACCAACTGCAGAAAGTTTGCTTATATAGATACTGATCATGACTATAATAATGGAAGGGGACAGGCGGATGATATTATGCCAGCTAGCCTACAGCCCTTGCTGATTTCAGAAACAGAAGTCCTAGAAGTTTAGGTACAATAAATATCAGGAATTCTATAGCTGGAGAAAGTTCGTAAGGCTCATTAGAGGTTTTCAGTGTTTGTGATGGTGTAATTATTCCCTAGATAAATTTTGAGAAAGACATTGACAACAAAGTAAATCTACCTGCCTGCAGAATATGCAGCGTTCTTTTAGGCAAACAAGTTGCTACTGGTTTCTTGATGGCCTGAGGTTGTTTTTCAGTTGGGGAATATAAGTTGCTGATTATCATTTATTATCATCAGTGTTCCACCAAATATTGAAAAAGTGCAGTGGTATTATAAGGCACATTTTTCAAACATTTCACTATGAACATAAAGATCCAAAATGAGATTATACATCTAGTATCTCTGTTTATAGCATTTTAATTTCACCTCTGGAGCAGAAAGTGTTTGAGTACTAGAATTTTAAGATCTTAACCATTGTGCAGGATTTGTACTATAATCATTTCCCTAATATTGGGTCTACTTCTAAATTCTGAAGTTTCAAAACTTTGATTTTCTTATGGTTTTGAAAATTCAAACCATTTAAACGGAGATCACCATACAACGCAGAAAGGTATATTTAACATTTTCCTCACTGCAGTGTGATCTCGAAGTTGGTATATTTAATTAGCAGGAGGTGTGGAGATGTAGGAGTGTTGCCCCTTGTATAAATATGAAAAAAAATTTTTTTTAGTTACATTTCAAAGTTTCAAAACTTCAATCTTATGGTCTTGACCATAGGAAATTCAAAGTCTTGAAACTTCAGAAGTTAGAACTAGACCCCTAGAATTCCAAGACATTACCTTTTTAGTGTGGAACCTAAGATGAGTCAAGTGTTTGGTAGCAAATGCAATAAAAAAGAATAAATTATTCATAAACAAAATTAAAGTGGCTAGGCTTTTCAAATGTTTAATTTTACAAAATATACACCCCTACATACAGATTAAGTAAATCAGGCATAGTTGGGACCAAAGAAGACAAAAATAATAACTTGGATACATGATTGGCTGTGCAACAGACAATTCTAAGTGAAACTAGTGGAATAATTGTCCAGTGACTCATATACAACAAGTTGTTACATTAAGAAGCTGTCCTGGAACTGTTACTATTCAGCACTCCTTCAGATGATGTTAAACCTAGATATCTCTCTAGGTTATTGAATATACCTCGTATAATGCTGGACACAGTGATGTCCCCACTTTGTGTCAGTAATCAGTGAGCCTGAATCCTCACCACTAGCACTGAGAAGAACATTCACTTGGTACAAAAATGAATAGACACAGTATTTCCAGATGCAGCTATCTGCATCATGCACAGTTTCCCTTAAGAGCACATGGGGAACACACTCAGTCTGGGGTCTGAGTTTCTCCCTCAGTCCAGATCCCCAGTAAGACTCCCCACTGGCACAGCTGCAGGGTTGAGGCCAAGCCAAGTCCTCCAGCATCCTCTATGTGAAACCAGTTCTTCATGTCCCTGCTCCAAGTAGCTGGCACACACACACACACACACACACACACACACACACACACACACACACACACACACACACACACACACACACACACACACACACACACACACTTGGGAAAGGCTGCCACAGATTTACTACCTATGCCTCCTTCTGCCGAGAACACTGCCACCAGACACCTCAAAGCCAGCTACTCTAAGGCTCGTACAAGGGTACCCAATTATACTGAGTGAAATTAATATTAATACAAATGGTAGTGTTTGGCCAATGTGGTGAGGCTTTCAAGAGTGGCCAGAGCTGTCACCAAATATATATAAGTACTCTCAGAGATTAAAATATTCTCCAAAAGAACAGCCGCAATGAACAATTTAAATATATTTAATAATAAATAATAAATGAACATGAAAATACTAAATATCTATTTACAATAAACATCATAATTTCAATCACAGGAAATATTAGAAATAACACAGGTGGACAGGTTCACACAGTTACAGAAAAAAACAATACTTAACTAATCTCACTATATTTTCCTGTCTGATCTAAAGAATTATTATTCCCTGGTAAGTTACTAGAGCAAGGCAAGACGAAGGAGGTGAGAGATTCTTCTTTGTCAGGTTACAAAAACAGAGTGCTCTGAAACTTCAATCTCACCTAGCCTTAAAGATTATTTTTAGTACTGGATTACAGAATTAAATCACATACATCTGGTCATCTGGCTTCTGGTTCCCATGCTTTCCTCCTTGGCTAGAAGCTTTCAGGATTTAGCAAATATGTGTCAGTAATACACACACACACACACACACACACACACACACACACAGACACACGCACACACACACACACACACACACACACACACAGACACACACACACACAACATACACACACAACCTTGCTAAGATCTACTGCAGCTCTTGGAAGCCATAAAACAACTTCAAACCTCCACCCTTCACAAGTAGCAATTAATTCATCCAGTGACAATGCAGGAAGCTTCCTAGTATAGACTTTTTGTCTCCAGCTGCATTGAAAACTGTAAGATATAACTTTTATGGCATAAGCCAAGTAATTTAATTACAAACTATTTTCAAAGTTTCAGCTTAACCTCTTCTCTTCCAGTATAGGTTCATAGGTTACTACTAGACTAACTGCCTCTGTGGATCATTTTAAGCCTAGCCAATTACCCCATGTGCAAATCAAACCCTGCACCTTGTGTCTGTAAGGTAAACACTTTAACCATCCTCTGTTAAAATATATTCATTTAAACAGTTACGATAATACATGTATATTTCTTTTTCTGTCCAGCAGGACACACTGTTGGTACATTTGTAAGACAAGCAGATTTACAAATACCATTTTCAACACAAGCATCTATACAAATCAGTTTGATATACAAATGACATATAATTCTTTACAAAATTCCAGCTAGCTGTGCTGGCATATGTTACACATCTACTGCCCTACTTCTCCTGGGATAGCTGGCAATACCTCACATCATCACAACAGCTTGAAGACTATTCTGTTACAAAATTAGAGTATGAATTGCCTTCTGCATTTATATTATAGATTTCAAATGTTACATAAAATATGACTTCTAATAAAACGTAGACCTTAATGACCCGCAGATGAAATTTTATAAAATATTTATGCAAGCTTACTACCAACTTATTCAGTGTAACTGACTAGCTAGTTCCACAGGTTTGATAGAGGCAAGTATTACACTTATTTGAAAGAATGACCTTCCCTTTTTAATGATAATTACATACCAATTGTTTTATTTGCTTCAGAATTTAATCTTAATATCTTAATGGGCAAATAACCTGTTAGTACTTATTTTGCAATGTGAATAAATTAAAATAAGATTATTCAATTGGGTACCTTATTTGAATTGTTAACAAGCTGATCTTGATAAGTGAACATGTTAGAACTATTCTTGTTAATTTTCCTCAAAGTGTAGCTGTTGATCTGTACATGCAGTTAACACATCTTGTCCTCCAAACAGGACATCCCTGTCACATGTCTTACATGAGGCAAGAGTTCCAGAAAGTGGAGGTGCCATTGCTGGTGTACAGCAATACAAACACCTGATATTATCTTAGCAACTCTATGGACTTAAGTTCATTATTTGCAGTAGGCTTCTAAGGAGGTTGTTATTGCCATGTTTTATTCATACTACTGATAATACTTTCATCCTTAAGGTTAAACAGCAAGCAAAGAAAAGACTACGGGATAACATGATAAAGCTTACATATCAAATTTCATGTATAATACTAAACAGATAAATCCCAATTTATTTAATTTAAAAATATGGTATTCTTGTCAAGGAATAAAATAATTTGTAACTTTATTAGTGGCCTCAGACCCAGTTAAATGTAAAGTATGTTTATAATGGTAGTAACATAACAATGCTCTTAAATAATTTTCACTATAGATGATCTGTACAGTTTTCAATGGTCAAAATAAAACTTGATCAAATTAATGGTACCTCAAGATTTGTTGATTTATACACAAAATATAGTATTTCTCTTTAGGTTTCTTAATAGTATGGAATTAGGACAATGTACAAAAATACCCATGTCAGAAACCATAGCTAGGTGGCATGTAGTTTCTTACTTCTGACAAAAATTTATTAAGGTAATAGAAGCATGTGTTCTCACTCATATGGCTCACTAAAAATGACACACATATGTAGCTGGAGGACAAGGGATGAGAAGACTGGAAATTCCTGGTAATAAGAAAAATTGTACATTGAATTTATATAAAATACTTTACTCTAGTTATTTATTAAAGCACATCAGTAAAACACTGCCTATGAGCAAGAAGATTTTGAATGCATTACTCTACACCTCATCGAGAATCAAATGGATGACCTTTAAACCCTTTCAATTCAACTTCACGACACAGGACTAACCAAATGTTTTTCCATATAGGGAATAATTTCTGATGAAATTTCTGTTTGCTTGACATCAGTGGCTGTGTTTTTCTCTCTCTCTCTTTCTCTCTTTCTTTTTTTTCTGCTTCTGTGTCTCCAGAGTAAGTATGTACAAGTAAGGAATTGTGGCATGGAGCCCATCATGCAGCATGTATGAGGAAGGTTCTACGCTGTAAAATATGTTTTGGGGATTCGTCAGGCTGAAATGCTGACTTACATGTTTGACTCATGTTTCAGGGAATTTAAACTTACTTAAACATAGCAGAAGCTGTAAAATTAATCTCTAGAATTAGTTTATGTTACGTACATAGAAACACTTGGCATTGAATTGCATAGAAGTATTTTAAAAAGTTGCAGATGTCTGATGGGGTCCTTCTTACATAAGAATAAAACATTTTGACCTTTAATAAGCTGAAAAGATTTTCAGAAATTATACAGTTATGCAATACGGCTGACACTGTACAGTTTATAAGAAAAATGGACTGGTTATGTTTCTTCCATGTCATATATACAATCATTTACTAAATAATATAGTAAGTAAAAGTAAATCTAGAAGTAAGCATAGTTAAGAATTTATGTGATAAAATAAAATTACTTATTTTTTTAAGAAATGGCAAGTTATCAATCATGTTGTCAGTCTTTTCTGTTCATATTTGTTTTTAATCAAATAAGTTATTTTTAAAACATGCAGACTTATAGTAAATGTAGTTCTCATCTTCCAAGGTGAACTGTAACTTTAATAATTACCCCCAAGTAAATGCACTATCTCTAAGGTTGTTGCTTCTTGAGAAAATGCTGTATGTGGTGTAGAAATCTATGTGAGACAACATTATTCATATAGTATGTTTCTTCAGAAAGACCACATACTATTAATTTATTAATGCAAACTTGGGAAAGGTGATATGGAAAAACAGTGATGAAAATAAAAACTGACATCACATGGTTAGGGAAAGAAAGATGATTTACTGTTTTCAAAGGAAAAGGCTGTGAAGGTTAAGAGAAACAGCCTACAGGAAGTATGAGAAAATACAAAAGGTAGAAATCAGTTAAAAAGAACTAAAATTATTTATACTTACATAATGGTATATTTATTTATTTATTTACATTTGGTGACCGGGAATGTCCGACTGGATGCAGGTCCATTTTCAGCGGAGGCCCAGGGAGAAAAGCTCCACAAATTAAAATATTACAGACATAGTTACAGATGAAGAAACCTAGCAATTAAAATATTACAAACATAGTTACAGATGAAGAACATAGTACAGTCAGTAGATAACCAGCATCTGTTCCATTCACGAAGTCATAGCAGATATTAACAATTGTTACAATAAGAAGTTACTGCCATATAATAAGTAGATAGACATGAAAGTATCAGAGCTTGCTGTAATCAAAGGTAGTTTGTGGGGTGGAAGAGAGGTAGAGGGTAGATGGAGTGGGAGAAGTTAGAGGGGAGAGTTACAAGGGCATAGCCAGCATGTTTTAGGTGCACTTTAAGTAAAGCTTTGAAGTGGGTGCATGATGGTAGAGAGGTTATTGTGGGGGGGGGGTCCATAATTTGGCTATAGTGCTGGTGAATATAAGTAATGTTAGATAGGACAGTTAGCCTTAATAACATGGAGGAAGGCTGGGTGGGCTGAGATTTAGGGAGAAAGTGCAATGATGCTAAATGACTAGCTTTGTTTATTAAAAGTAAAAGAATGGGGTGGGTCAGAACCTCCAGACACTCTGGACAGGAGAAACAATATTACTATTTCTATTAAACAAAATGTTCTTAAGGCATTCCTAAAAATAATGGGTAGACAAAGCGATTGGACTCAGACAAATCATCTGTGTATTTTTAAAGGACAGAATGCATGAATTATTGTCATCAATGATTAGCTTTTAACAAACACTGGCAGGATGGAAAGGTAGCCTTGAAGATTATTGAAGAAGGATGGTAGATATGATTCTTCTTTCTCTTCAGACTATGCTTTCAAGATAGAGGCAGGTAAATACCAGTCTGTCAACTTTAACTCTGTCCTACTGGACATGTAGTCACTTCTCCAGTGAAGAACACTACAGATTCACAATATAAATGACCTGCTACAGGAGTCTAGCAATTTCTTTAACTGAGTAAGCAAATCAGGTGACCTAGAAGGAGCTTTGAACATGATTAATTAGACTACATGAATATATTTATCAAAGCAGCTCATATAAAGTTATAAAGTGGGTCCCATGCATGTTGCCAGGATAAAAACTGAGAGTAGAAAAAGACATAGATGGCAGTATTAAACAGAATCTTGTCTAAGAGGAAGTGTCACTAGTGAGACAGCATAAGACTTGGCACTGAGTTAATGTCTTTATAGGTGACATTATGAACACACACTGATGATAACAAAAGACTGGTGCTCATCAAATTTCCCCTATTACTGCAGTAATTTCCTGTGCTGATGCACTGCCTCTTTATTTTAGCCTCCCTTATTTATACCATGACAGTTTGGGCCATCCTGTACTCCAGCATTCTTAATGGTGAAATATTTCCAGACCTCGATGCCTTGAATGCCAAACTAAAATCTTTCTTTACCTAATTTATTATCAATGAGTCCTGTTATCCCTTTATCCTTCCTACCAAATACCACCCAAGGCTTGTCTCTTAAATACTGCGTCTGCATAACGTAGCTCCTGTCCTTTTTCTCCTCCAGTTTATGTATTAACTTGTTGCCATGGCCTATATTCAACAAATATTACACAATCCAATCAGTGTTCTCTGTGCCATTTCTGGCTTGCCTTATGCTTCATTCAACAAAAGAACTTATTATTCCAGATGCTGTTTCGCCATTATCCTTCAGATAACCAGCTTATGTTCTCTTTCCATTGAGTCTGCTATCTGCAGTCTACATAAACCTATTGCCTTTAGATTCTTCCATATTTCACTATCCTGTGTAATGCAGCCTATAGGAAACTATGACTCCAAGATTATTTTCCTTTATGTTAAGTTTCATTTCATCTCTGACATCTTAAATAAAGTCTCATGCATACATATGAAGTGTATTATTTTGTAGTTCATGCCTGTCTACTTAGACCTTTCTAGTACTGAGTGAATGCCAATTGTCTCTTCCTTGACAGCCAGTCTAGTTTTAGTGTCACTGTGCAACATTTTGTACTATCTTCTTACTAAGTATGTTAGTTCTAAAGATGCATCTGTCAAGACCAAATTTTGTATTCTGTGGCATATTCAGTGTATTACCTAGCACTTCTGTAGCGTCTTTTATGTAACCGATGCACTTTGTATCTCCCAGTCCCTTGTCCATTTCATTAGTTGACCACTGACTGCCATTATCTGTAATGTGCTTAACTATCCCATAGGTTCATAGGTTCATAGGTTCATTGCCACCCATTTTAAATTTATTTTGCATGCTATGCCTTTTTGAGGTTAGTATACTGTGCCTCTGTCTAACAGTGACACAGAAGTGATACCCGGGTAAACCTCGATCTCATCCCCATCATCAAGATTCCTCTTGAAAAGAGTCAATGAGACTCTGCCTAACCTGGACTGGGATTTTATTCCAGAGTGAAGGGAGCCTCTGTTATGAATCTGTCCCTCCAGCATGTCCTATTTATTTCAGTGCTGAGGTTCAAGTCTCTCGAAAGCGTGCTCGATGGGATTTGGATTTTCTGAGGTGCAGCATGTCCATTAATTAGATCGCTCTGAACAGGCTGTATGCCACTGAGTAGAGCTGGAGTTTCTTTAACTGGGCAGCATATGGCATCTGTTTGAGCATTGTAGCAAATGCAACAGATGGCTGGTTGCTGCTTATATATATATATATATATATATATATATATATATGTGTGTGTGTGTGTGTGTGTGTGTGTGTGTGTGTGTGTGTTATCTACAGAAATGTTGTCCATCTTGTACAGCATCCAGTTATAAAATCTGATACAATAGAAATGACAAGTATCTTCCTCTATATGAAGGCACAGTGCTGCATTTCCCAGTAACTATTTGAAATGCTGGGACCTGCTAGAGCGAGTCCTGAAACCTTGAGACTGAATGGCTGTGTGACGGCCGTGCCCTGACCCAACAATCAAGCAGCCTCAATCCTTACCACTAACACCAGGGAGGGCGTCTCATATAGGAAAAAGTATAACAGATACACACAGTAAAGTACAATTTCCCTTAAGTGCACACAGAGATAACAGTCAGTCTGGGGTGGGTTGCTCCCTTGCTCCCCAGGTCCCCAATAAGACTCCCTACTGGCACAGCTATAGGGTCTAGATCTCAGCCTAGCTGGCAAGCTAACCTCCAGTACCCTCTCTGTCCCACCAGTGCTTCGTGTCCCTGCCCAGGTAGCTGACACACAAACTTTGAGATAAGTATTTATACAACTTCACAGACACTCTTGGGAAAGGCTGACAGATTATCCACCCATGCCCCTTCACCCAGATTATATGGTAGTAATTACTGCCACTACCAACTAATACTTATCAGCTACCCAAAGGCCCTTAAAAGGGTGCCCAATTATTACTGTGCAATATTATTATCCAATTGGCAAGTGTGCCTAATCAGTTTAAGGCTTATTAGAGTGGCCTTGTACAATAAACTCTATAAATATGCAATGTACTCTAGAGCTTAACTTAACTCTACACAACCCAGCCACAGGTAAAAGGTTTAAAAATATTTAATAATAAATAATAAAGACATAAGACAATACTACTACAATACAATGCTACTCAAGAGTTCAGAGATAACAAAGAAACTTAAAATAATTCTGCAGTACAGTTTTGAAATAACAGAAAAACACTTAAGCCTAATCTTTATAGTCCTAGCTATTTCTACAAGAAAACATACTTCTAAAGTAACTTACTTTCATAGAGAGAGCATAAGACAGTGCTGGGCATTGGACATCAAGATCAAAATGCTTACAGTCTCTCTCTCAACAATAGTTTTTAAAAATCACTCACAAAGATCTCTCCTGGGCCCTAGCAGATTACATCATTTTGACACTTAGGTTTTCCCAGTATACACATCGCATCATTTTGACACTTAGTCTAGAGTTCCTAGGCCAACAGGCTACATTATTTAGCAAGCTAACACCTGCTCAGGAAACTACAGCAATAAAATACATTTCACATGTACACTCTAGTAATTATTCCTTAAGATAAAGCAATAGAAAGAATGTATTCAGCTAGCCTCTTCAGCACCACTATCTAGATCAAAGGGTATACAAGACATAATTTTAACTTCAAAAGAACAGATGTGAAATGCTTGGCTTAGTTTTCCTTACAGCAGATGGCAATGTTGCTACAATCTTGAAGGTCAACATTTTACAGTGTTTTCTTTTATTTAAGAAACAAGCCTGCATTTTACATTTATATTTACAAATGGTAGAATTATGTATCAAATTCTATTTCACTAGGCTGGCAGCCTTCACCCCTTCTCTACCAGTCTTCACAGGCTGAAAGATTGGACTTGTATATATCTAGTCCAAGATGTCATTTCTTTGAATATTCCCTTTTCACTGGGGTAGGGCAATCTTAGAGTTGGTATATATAAGTTGGATGTGGGGGATTTGCCCCTCAAATAAAAATAAGTTTTAAGGAGGAGAGCAATTTTTGAGATTCACTCTTCTCCTGGTTTTTGTTCTGTTTTTTGGTGTTTCGGTCCTCAGTATTTCAAGTGCTGACATTGCAATAGAGAGATGTATTTCCACTAGGCTACTAGTGTATAAAATCTTTACCAGATATTTATAAATATTTATCTTTATTTTACCTGTGCAGATAATGAACTCATGAGGCTATCAGGTACCTGGTTCATTTCATACCACCCCATGTATTGTCTTTCTTTTGTTAAGCCTTTTCAGTAGTTGTGTTTTAACAATTAAGCAACTTCCTAGAAACAGCTTTTTCTCTAAATGGCTCACAGACCAATCAGTGCTGCATGTTGACTAACAGACATCATAACATGGACAATAGACTATTCACCAGCATGATATTTGTACTTTTTTGGAGCACCTTCATTCTACATGACCTAAAGCTCTATCTTTGGGGTCTTTGATGACCTTTCCCTTGCTCAAAAACAGTCCTGCAAGCAGTTCATTTGGTGTCATGCCATGGAATGCAATTTCCATTCACCACTCAGCAAAAAGTACCACAAGGGTCATTTCTTGGACCCCTTTATTTCACTATATTCCTAAAAAAAAAATTGACCCAGGACACCTCTGGTTTGGATTATTCTACATGATGATAGCCTATGCCCCAGTTGTAACTGTGCTTTCCACATTACAATTAATGCAGAACTTTTTGTAAATTGGTGACTGGTTGCAAGACAGGATGTTTTGTGCCACCTGATAAAACAAGAAGTACATACATGGTTGTTCCTTTACAGGTTTATAGGTAAATACTAGGCAATCCATCCTTAGATCATTATTAGTCCAGCCCAGGAACAACAAATGTGAAGAATTTCCTCCTGCATTAAGAAGACATGCAAAAGATTAGTCTGGAGAGAATTTATGAATGCTCATAAAACTGCAGATGTAGTTTATTTCTAAGGCAGACAATGCACTGGAGTATGAACTTTTCACACCAATGTGTCTTGTTAAGTTCTAATAATGACTAAAGTCCATTCTATGAATGCTTTAGGAAACATTAGTTTTATGAAGATGTAGGATGTCAAGAAGGTAGGGTCTTTCATGATGTGAAAGGCAAGACATAGATCACAAACAATCCAAAACAGAACAGGAGCCCAACAGTAGTCAGCAGAAAAAGATGTTAATCCCAAAAAAACACTTTCTTTTAACTAAAGTCAATTTAATAAAAATTTTTCTCACGTTTTCATCACTTTGAGTAAAGTAACTTCTTCAGACACACAGACAAACAGCAGTAACGCAGTTTCTACAGTATTTAAACTCTCAGTAGTGTCATAGAAAAAGTACAGTTTTTGATCTTTGATTTATTAGCAACAGGCATGATATCTGAGCAACTGTTTGAGTATTTCAAGGTAGAACATCCAACAGTCCCTTTGATATATGGTCTACCCAAAATACATAAGAATCCCTTAACTCCACCTATGCGCCCTATAGTTTCAGGCCAAGGTTGGGTAACTGAGTCACTTTCTATTTTCGTAGAAAAGACTTTGCATGCTGCCTTGGCTAATTGTAGCACTGTTTTAAAGATACCAAGAGTTTTTAAATGAGCTGTCTAAACAAAATGAAATTATCTTAGGACAATGTTTATTTGTAACTCTGGATATTGAATCATTGTTCACTGTTATACCCAATGAATGGGGAATTGAAAATGTCAGAGAATTACTGTGTGAGAGAAACACCCCTGATACTAAGGTGAAACTTATTTGCACACTTTTGGAAATCATCCTAGAAAACAATGTGTTTATTTTTAATGGTGTTTATTATGCACAAAAAGTTGGCATAGCTATGGGCATAGCTTGTGTTAATAGCTACGCCAACCTATCTCTAGCTAATTGGGAAGCTAAACATGTACTTTCGAATAATGAATACCAGGTTAACATCAAATGGTATAAACATTTTGTGGGTGATATTTTTTTGTTGTGGCATGGCTCAGAGCAGCGGCTACAAGAGTTTATTTTATACTTAAATCAGTTAAATACTTTTTTGAGTTTTACTATGAATATCCTGATAAAGAAGTAGAGTTTTTGGATGTTAAAGTTACTAAAAATAATTTTATCCACTGTGTCTACTACTTTGTATAAAAAAACTGTTAGAAAGAATAATGTTCTACACTATGGCAGTATGCATCCGAATCATACAAAATTCAATGTGTTGAAAAGACAGATATTTGGAACTATGAGACTTTTTAATGATGATGATAGTCTCATTGTTGCATTACAAACACTTAAACAAGAATTTTTAGAAAGAGGATATAGTAGTAAACTTATTGATTCTCAAATAGCAGAAGGATGGCAGCATAGATCAGGTAAGTGCCAGCCATACTTTTCCTCCCTCCCCACTAGTATTAACAACAGGGATAATATTGACAATACTTTCTCAAGTGATGCTTCCACTGATACCTCTAGGAATAAACTAAGGATGCCATTGACCTTTGCCAGTAATGTGCATGTAGCATGTGATATTATTAAAAAGAACTGGGATATTCTGTTGACTGTACATGAGTTGAATGGGGTCATTGGCACACAGCCAGATCTTGCCTTTAGAAATAATAGATCACTTAAGAGTCATCTCTGTTATCGATCATTTATACTAAATCAACTATAATATCTGATAGACTTGGTACATATATGTGTAGGAATTGTATGGCCTGTACACATATACATATTGGTAATCATTTCACACATCCCACTTTGGGTTTTAAGATAGATACTGCTTTTTATGCAGATTGTTGAACAAAAAATGTTGTCTATTTTTGCTATTGTACTACCTGCTTCTCATTTTACATAGGGAAAACAAACAGGGTGTTTAAGGATAGAATACTTGAACACCTTAGGGATATCAGGAATGTTAAAGAAACCAGTGCACTATCACTACATGTAGCTAAAGAGGGTAAAGAACATAAATTTAGCTTTATGGTACTAGAGATTCTGCATAGTACCAAGAGAGGAGGTGACATAAATAATAGAACAGAATCTAGTGAACAGAAATGGATTTTGCGCTTTCAAGCTGATAAACCTCCTGGTTTAAACAACAGTTTCCCTGAAACCCTTCCTTAAATCACAGCCATTAAAGCATTGATCTCTCTTTTAATATTTTATCATGTATATTTCAATAGTCCATCTTTTATTATTTTTTACTATTGTATTTATCAGTTTTAAGTACATATTGTTCATTTAGTCTGTTTTATAACGATCTATAGATTCTACAGATGTATTTTATCACATAGCTTTTAGCTATGATGCACATTTTATCTGATTTTTGATTTGATGTTTTAGTGTTTAAAAATGTAACTGCTATTCTATCTTTGTTGGTCTGATGAAGCGCATGTTATTCCGAGAAAGCACTTACCTACTACAATAAAGGACATATTGATTTTCACTGCTGTGTGGAACAAGATTATTTTTCTTTATCTTGTATATGTAGAAGATTCTATAGGAATGAGAAGTGTACTGATTGGTTCTCTGACAGAATAGCTGATGCATGGAACAGGCTACCAAATTACATAAAGCAAGTACTAGTTTAGATATTTTTAAGAACAGCCTGGACACTTATTATGGGAACAAGTGTTTTGGCATATTGGCAAGTTAGAAGGGCATTAATCCCCGTACTTGAAATATTTGTATGTATGTATGTGTAAACTCCGCCATTTGGTATTCCAATGTTACAGTATTTTGGTATCGAGATTTTCCAGTTCGAAAATATGAGTGCCAATGTTCTGAAGTGAATCCGTTGTGATATAGTCTGTATTCAGAAAATGTTGCAATATACTGTGTATTCAAAACATGTTGTGATATACTACATATTCAGAACATGTTTTGATATACTATATATTCAGAAAATGTTGTAACATACTACATATTCAAAACATGTTGTGATAAACCACATGATCAGAAACATGTTGTGACATCCTACATATTCAGAACATGTTGTGACATAGTGCATATTCAGAACATGTTTGATATACTACACATTCAGAAAATGTTGTGGCATACTACATATTCAGAAAATGTTGTGACATACATATTCAGAAAATGTTGTGACATAGTACATATTCAGAAAATGTTGTGACATAGTGTATATTTAGAACATGTTGTGATATGCTACATATTTGGAACATGTGATATACTACAAACTGAACTTGATCTGTATAACCCGTATTGAGGCTGACAAGAGTCAGTTTTGATCAGTTCACTTTATTATCCACCAGATAACTAACACAGTACAAATATGATGATCACTATTAAAATATTAGAGGCTTGTCTAGACAACACAGGAGACAACAGGAATCTGTGGTTTTAGGACATGTTTACTGGAGAAAAAGAGGGCAAAGGAGGACATAAAAGGAAGGAAGGAAGTGCAGTCAGTGAACACTGTAAGTATTTCATGTGGGTAAGCAAGGAATAGGATAACAATTGTTAAAGCAAAAGAAGGACCCAGATGACATAGCAACTATGTGGTCCTTTCAATGACAAAATGTCTTTCAATAGCTGGATAACGTACATCTTTTCATCTTCACCATGTAGTTGTTTACTCTCTGCTAAACTATTACATTAAACTCTTCTCACGTTCTCTTTTTTTCCCAAAATGTTTTTAATCATTTTATAACACCATAACTTAACAGTATAGTAACAAGAAGAAACAAATAAACTATATACAATGTCCATAACAACTAAAAAATCAATATACATAGGAGAACACTTAATATTTCTCTAACAGATTAGATAATTTTGTCCAAGCAATTAAATGATGAGTTGTGTTGCTAGTCCTTGCTTTTATAGTAACAATCTTACAAATGTATTTCACAAGATGAATAAACTTAACTTTAAAGTCAGGAGTAGATTGAGATTTCCAATGTTTAGTAACAATTTTTCTTACTATAGAGAGTTTAGACCATAGTAAAAATGTTTGTTTTTAGGAATTACTTCAGGAGCAGGTACATTGTAAAGGATAATGGAGTCAGAAACTATACAGTTGTAATTCCACAGAGCTTTATAAAGATATTTAAAGTCTAACCAAAATGGGGAAATGATTCTGCAGTTAACAACTATATGTATCCAGTCAACATCAGGGTGTCCACATCTCCAGCATTTCATTTTGTCTTTCTTGTACATTATTGCTAGTCTATGTGGAGTGAAAAAATATCTATGTAAACATTTCCATGTGTATACATGCCAGAACAGGGAAGATGTGGATTGCTTCACCTACTGTAAACAACGTTTTTTTATCTTTTTCTGAGAATACTTGTCTATTAACCTCACTTGAATCATTCCAAAAAGAAACATCTGTTTTTTTTTAAATCATTACTGAGAATTTTATAATTAACAGATATGTATGAAGTGTTCTTGGGTGAGCTATTAATAATTGTTGAGATAAAATCCAAGATTTTTAAGTTAATCTTATTGTATGCCTCTAATGAGGGTATGAGCTTAGTATGTATAAAATCCTTACATGCTTGAATGTCCAGCCAATTGCAATTTTGCAAACTTTATTTGCTGATCAAATAGTCTGCAGAACTTATTTTATTAGCTGAGAGAAATTGATTCCAATATAATAGGTCACCCTTATTAAATTCTAACATTTTCTGAGTATCAAAAGATATCAAACATTCATTTGTGTAAGCAATAGGAAACATAATTATGAATACATTTTTAATTAATTGATTAAGAAAACATAAGCTTTTTAAACAATATTTGGTTTATAAGAGGTGTGAGAACAAGTTTTGACCTTTCACTTTGAATGTATATTTTTAAAATCCATATAAAGATGTTTGTATGTATTTGAGTATATGGTTCAAGCAATGTCCTACTACTATTAAGAAGTAAGGTTTCATGTATTGACTTCCAATATGATGTATAAGAAATATTATTCCAAAGCAACACTATGTTAATAAATGCAGAGTTTAAATAAAAATCAATATTTGGAAACCTATACCTCCTTCATCCCAGCTTGTGGTGTGCCAAAGAAGAGAAATTCTTGTCTTTTTGGGGGGATACCAAAGGAAATTGTGTAATACGTTATTAATTTTCTCCTTAATTTTGACAGGTGGGGAAGTATTAGAGCTGGACCAATGAATAAAATTTTAGGTAACAATATTATTTTGATTAAAGTTAGTCTGCTTTCAAATGTGAAGAAGAGACTGTTCCAACTGTCAATTAGACTACTAAATGAGTTTATAGTGTTGATAATTAGATGTGAATTATTTTTTATAATTAGATTCAATAATGATATCTAGATATTTAATATGCATGCCCTCCCAGTTTATGTCTCTTTTTGATCTAAGTTTCATAGTAATATTTTTATTCACTAGAAGTGCCTGAGTTTTGTTGTGATTGAATTTTAGACCAGAGATGTTTGCAAAGAAGTTTAGATTATGTAATAGATGATCTATTGAATTTTCAATATCATCAGAAGTTATTAGTAGGTCATCAGCAACAGTTGTATCTTCTGGAATAATTTGTCTGACACTTTATATCCTTTAGTGCTGCCATTACTTCTAACATACTTTGCAAGAGGCTGAATAGCCAGGGCAAAGAGTAATGGGGAGAGGGGGAACCCCTTTTTAGTACCTCTTAATATTTTGAATGGGTTACATAGATAAGATCCAATCTTTACATAGGCTATGGACTTTTCATATAGTTTTTTAATTAATCCTATAAAGTTTGGGGAGAAATTGTAGTTTTGCAGAGCTTTAAACAGATATGGCCAACTTAGGGAGTTGAAAGCTTTATCTATATCAAGGCTTAAAATAGAAAGCTCATTTTTTTTCTTGTTTGCTAAGGCTATTAAAGACAGTAATCTAATTACATTGTCTTGTACATTTCTGTTTTTTGATAAAACCCAGTTTGGGCTTTATGAATTAATATTGAAAGAATATTATTTAATCTGTCGGCTAAGACAGGCATGAATATCTTGTAATCGATGTTAAGCAAAGAAATTGGCCTGTATGATGTGCAAAGGTTGGGCTCTTTATTTGGTTTTAGGATGGGAGAGATGATAAAATATTTCCATGAGGGAAGGATGTTTGCTGCAGTTTTAACTTCTTGGAATGCACTGAATAAGATTTTTAAGATGTTATCAGGTAAGAGTTTGTAAAACTCTGGAATTAGACCATCCAGCCATGGTGCCTTTTTTTGTCTTAAGATTTTTTATTTGTTCCTTAATTATTTAAAGGAAAAGGGTTTGTCTATGTTATTAATATTGTGTTTGGATAGATTCTTTTGAATATTATTAGCAAGAAAGTATCTATACTTTTGTTATCACTTGTAGATAAGTTATTATTATTAATATTCTTGTAATTACTTTTAAAACATAATAAGATATGTTTAGATTTGTAACTTTGATAGTCTGATTATTTCTACTGTATATTATTTCTTTTATATTACTTTTTCATTTAAATATTTAGATCTAATCGCATTCCTGTGCATACTCTTGGGATTAATTGAGTAGGATTGTAATCTGATTTTTTCCAGATTTATTGATATTTTATGCTGCATGATATCTTGATATTCCTTCTTCAATTTATATATGTCAGCTAATGCAGATTTGTCATTTGATGTAAGTTTTAGTTTTAGTTCATCAATTTCTTTTTGTATGTCTACCAGTTTTTTATCCCACTCTTTCCTTTTATTTATATACCAACTTTTGACTTTACCATGTACGACTGCCTTTAAAGTGTCCCATAGGATAATATCTGAAACCTCTCCATTATTATTGGCATCTAGGTAAAGCTTTATTTCATCTAGAAACCATTCTTTAAATCCTTGTACTGTTACTAGATAAGCAGGTAGTCTTTGGCAGAAGTTTAAGGGGTCAGTATTAAGTGTTACATTGAAGGTGATAGCATTGTGGTCAGACATAGGGCATGATGTCAGCATTACATTATCAGTTTTGGCCAGTAAAGAACTGGTTACAAAGACTTTGTCTATGTTGGTCTGTGTGCCAAATCTGTAGGAATAGTAAGAATACTTCAGGGAGGATAATATTTTTATACCATCAATGTCAATTAGGTTTCTGTCTTTTATGGAGTTGTTCAAGCTTGACAACAGGGGACATCTTGAAAGGCTTAGAGCTTGTGGTATCAGTGGAGGACAAAATACAGCTAGAATCACCCGCTAATAGTAACTCACCTTTAGACTTTAATATTATAGTGTTTAAATGTTCTTTCACAGTTTTCGTCCCAATACCTGGTATCCAGTAGGTCTTTGCAAAAGTGTACATCTTTTTATCTAGTTTTAGTATGACTAAAGCAAGCATACTATCATTGCTTGAGTATGGGTCAACTATTTCTGGAATTCTCATTGATTTTTTGTATAATAGTAGAACACCTCTTCTTTTGTGGTTGTAGTTTTAACTTACGAAAATCTTATAATCTTTAAAGGTAATGAGGCATTTTGAAAACTCGATCCCACATTTACAGACCTGCCTTACTTCAGAAATAAGGCACATTCATGGACTTAAACAGGAGTCCTGTCTTTCATTGACATATGTTTTATTGAATGGAGTTTTTATGTGTTTAAAGTATCAACTTGCCATTTTATTGATCTGCACTTTAGCCAATCCATTTTAGGATGGCTAAAGCTATGTAGCTGCGCATTTCATTTAGATCAATTCTATATGATTGCAGTTAGTAAATGTGAGGAGGGTGTTTGAGTGGATATAGCCTTTTATATGTCTTGCATTTTTACATTAGCTTTTGTTTTACACATGCACATAAACATGTACAGACTCATACACACGCATATAAATATATGATTTCACTTCAGAATCCTGAAATATCACAATCCTGAATTTCAGAAAACTTCATAATCTGGAAGCCCAAAATCCTGAAAAGACTGAAAACACAAAGGATACAAATACTGACTATAGAGAATACAAACCAGATTACATTCCACCAAATATAAGCAGGAGAGGGCCCCCCTGCTGCCACACCTCCCAATCATCCTTATCTATCCAATATCTACTACACACTCACTACATGAGCTAGCTTTGTATGCAAGTTAAAAAGTTACCAAGGTTACAACAGGCAGTCATGAACACATGTGATGGTAAAAGTGCTATCCTTTGTCTTGTATGTGTTTCTCTGTGTCCTTGTACTGGAATATTGTCATTCTTTGTGCCATGTATATTTTCAGTATTTTGTGATTCAAGATTTTGAGTTTTCAGGATTTTGAATTTTCAGGATTTGTGGTTCCAGATTATGAAGTTCAGGATTGTGATATTTCAGGATTCTGAAGTGAAACCATATATATATATATATTTATATTTATATGTGTGTGTGTGCGTGTGTGTGTGTGTGTGTGTGTGTGTGTGTGTGTGTGTGTGTGTGTATTATATATATATATATATATATATATTCATTTATACAGCCATTCCATTTAAGGCTGCTATCATCAGTGAAGGAAGAAACTTGTTTAATGTGCTGCCTAACACAGCACTGAGTTTGTGTGCTCCCTTGTTTCTAGGGTTTATCTGTGCTAAGATATTTTTGTGGTATTGTGGCTTGTAAACTATCACTAGATCAGTGATTTATGTTTACAGATTATGTCCTGAGTCTGTTTCATGTAAGAAGAGCATGCTTTCAGTTTCAGAGGGATGTGTATGGTAAGTTTTGGTCATTTTTGAGGTTGATGTAGGTTGGCGTAGGTTAAGATATATGATGTTTAAATATTTTGGTTTTGTATTTTTGTTGAGTCACTTGTTTCCTTGTGATTTAATATTGACTATAGAATGTGATGTCTGCAATGTTACAACTGCCTCATGTACACAGACAATCCTCTCCTCCTACCACCAAACACTAATACATGCGGGAGATGCAATTATACAGCCAAACTGGAGGCTCTCTCAACCCAAGACTGGATCAGACAGTCAAGAGGAGAAGGGAAATACTGGCATCACACCACCAGTCTTACATAGACCCATTAAACCAGCACCAGCAAAAAACACACATAAATACATGAAAACATACTCAGAGGCTCTAAATAAAAATCTGCCAAAGCTACAGAGACCTCCAAAGCAGACATCCAAGCAACCTCCACCCCCAAACACAAACCATGAAACACATACTTCACAAAACCAGTGTGCCACGCAATCACAGCCCTTAAGGCAAAATAACACACTCAACGTACTAGTAGTAGGTGACTCTACAGTTAGGCACACTGACGTCCCACTCACTAGGCTGAATAAGGAGAAGGTTACTGTTAGCTGCTTGTCGGGTGCCAGGATCCACCACATAACACAAGCACTCAAGTCACTCCAGAACAAGTACAAATACGACTCTGTCATTGTCCATGTTGGTGTGAATGACCTGAGCCATACCTCCCTGGAGTACATGAAAAGAGACATGGAAGAGCTCTCTGATCACATAGCCCAGGCAGATATGACCCTGACCCTGAGTAGCATCCTGCCCTCATGAAGAATTATACCACGGTATAAAGAAAAAATGATCAATTTCAACAACTGGCTAAGTTTCTGGTGTCATTCAAAGGGGATCCAGTGTCTGTCCACCTGGGATGACATGCTCGATAAGCCACGTTGCTTCGCTAGTGAAGGCTTGCACCTGTCACCCTTAGGCTTTCGAATACTGGCCAAGGCTCTTGCCATCCCCATAGTGCCTTTTTTAGGCAAGTCTCAAAAGACAAACCCACTGCTGTAAATAGCACAAGTAACAAAAAATGAGGGTAATGCTACTCAATGCCATAAGTCTAAACCTCAAAATGCATGCACTCGAGGCACTCCATTGGAGAAAGTCGATATATGTGCAGTAACAGAAACCTGGTTTAAGGCTGCAGAGAGCACCCCAGCACTACCAGGCTACAACTCATACCATACATTTCGGCCACAGAACTTGGAACGAAATACAAAAGGCGGGGGCGTATCCTTATTCAATAAGGATACCCACACCTCCAGATTAGTGGCACAGCACGATGCTTCAGAGATCATCCACGTGCAACTAACAATCAGCAAAACTGCAATTCAAATTGTAGCTTGCTGCAGATCACCCACCATGTCCCAGGACCCCCATTCCACATTTCTGGAAACACTGAGAAACATAAAGGTCCTACCAAACACCCTAATATTGGGTGATTTCAATTATCCAAACATTAACAGGAAGAACTACTCAAGTATTAACTCCCTTGCCCAACCTTTCCTAGAATTTATAAACTCAAACATCCTGGATCAAGTGGTCAACTCTCCCACCAGAGGTGACAACATATTGGACCTGGTCATCATCAACATGGGCGACCGGTGTTCCACACCGGAGGTCAACCCCTCTCTGGTTAGATCTGACCATAAACAAATCACTTTGGATATCCACATTCTGTCTTCACCCCCAGACAAGAAAACCACTGTGAAAAACTTTTCAAAAGCAAACTTCACATTACTTAAGACTGAGGTGGAAAGTTTCAAAGCCCCCATGCTAAAGGATAGCACTGTCCAAGCTGTAAAATCCTTTACTAATGCATTCTACGGGCACCTACAAGAATGCATGGATCGTGCTATCCCAAGCAAAACCAAGACTCACTCCTCCAAGAACAGGAAACCAGTCTGGTGGACCCCTGCCATAAACAAACTATACAATAGAAGGAGGAAACTTGTACAGAAAAGAGTAAAATCCCAAGAAGGGAAGACATCCCTGATCAGTATCAGCAAGAAACTACAATCCCTCATAAAATCATCCAATGCGAGCTTCCAAAGAAAAATTGCCAAGGACTCCAAAGATAACCACAAGGCATTCTTTAGCTATGTCAAAAATCTAAGTGGCAATGCTCAGATCTCGGAGTTAGTGCAGAATGGCACAAAATACACTGAACCGACCTATATCACCAACATCCTGGCAGACAGATTCAGTGCAAACTTCACCCCCCTCTCACCCCCGAAACGGCCCATAACCATACCAGAAGAATGTAGAGCCCCTGAAATCACAGACACTCAGGTTAAAACAGCCCTCTCCAAAGCCAAAATCACAGCATCAGTGGGACTCAACAGTGTCTCAGGCTGCGTCCTACATGAGCTCAAAGACGAACTAATGCCTCACCTAAACACACTGTTCAAACTCAGCCTCTCCACAGGCTATGAACCCATAGAGTGGCGCACAGCAACAGTTATTCCGCTCCACAAAGGTGGAGCCACAACAGACCCCAGGAACTATCACCCTATAAGCCTGATTAGCTTGGTCTGCAAGGCTATAGAGCACATCATCATGGAACTCATTAAGAGAGACATTGTGAACCTCCAAACACTGGACCCTACCCAGTTTGGCTTTGTTAAGGGCAGATCCTGCCTCCTAAACCTGGTGGTCTTCTTTAAGACAGTTACCAAGGCTATAGACGAGGGAAAGGTGGTACACACATCCTACCTAGACCTCGCAAAGGCCTTTGACATCATTCCCCATTCTGGTATTATAGTCAAGCTCACCAGCCTGAACATAAACCCCTATGTCACAAGATGGGTTGCTAACTGGCTCACGGACAGAACCCACATGGTGAGAGTTGCTGAAGCGAGGTCCAACTCTAAACTGGTTACAAGTGGCATTCCCCAGGGCTCAGTCCTAGGACCCCTCCTGTTCGGCATATACTTCTCAGAGGTACAGGCAAGCACAGGAGGACTAAAGCTGACCAAGTTCACAGGCACCTGCAAACTAGGGGCTATAATTGACTCTCTGGCTGACACGGACATCCTCCAAAAGGGTCTCACTGAGATGGATACCTGGTGTCAAAATCATGGCCTCAAGCTAAATGCCGAAAAGTGCATAGTCATCCCCTTTGGAAAAAACAAAGAACCCACAAACTACCACATAGGTGGTAGTCCCCTAAATATGGAAGATGTAATAAGGGATCTGGTGGTCCAAGTAGATAGTAATCTCTCCTTCGATAATCACATTGCCAAGGTGGTTAGAAAATCATTCTATGTGGCCCACCTAATCACAAAAGGGTTCGCATCCAGATCAAAAGAGGTCATTGTGCCCCTCTACTCATCACTCATCAGACCCATCATAGAGTACAATGGCCCATTTGAGATGTACCTTACAAGACACCTGCAACAGCTGGAAAGGCCACAGAAGTTTCTCACCAAGAGGATCACTGGCCTCAAACAGATGCCCTATGCAGCTTGACTGAAGAAACTCCAGATGTACTCGGTTGCATACTGCCTACTCAGAGGTGATCTCTGCCTGACATACAAGGCCATGTCCAACCCAGAATTGATGGACATGCTCCACCTAAAGAAAACCACATCCCCTCGAGCCACACGCTCTAGGGATCTAAACCTCACCACAACTATAAATAGGACGTGCTGGAGGGATAGATTCTTGTCCCAGAGACATCCCATGCTTTGATACAAGATCCCAATCTACATTATGCAGAGCTCCTCACTAACACTCTTCAAGAGAAACCTTGACGAGTGGATGGGAAACAGAAAGTTTACCCCAGGGATCACTTCAGTTGCTCTGCTTGACAGAGGCACAGGGAACTAATCTAAGGGGGCGGCGAAAGCCAAAACATTCTAGCTAGGCTTATAAATGCCTTCGGGCAGACAGCCTAGTACCTACCTATGAACCTATGATAGTTTGCTTTTGTTGATGTTAGAGCGTTCATGTAGGTGTGTTTTCATTGTACGCTCTGTCTAATTTTTAATTGTGTTTTGACAGAATGGGGTTCTTTGTTTCACCTTAGATCCAGCAAAAGAAATGTTAAACCTTAAATATCCCCTATTTTAATGAATATACTACTTGCAGTTGTTTTAGATTCACAGGACAGACTTCTAGAAATGTATCTAGCTAACTAACTAACTAAACTAACTAACTCTTAGTTAATTTGTTTAGCATTTTCACTGATGTATTAAGCCATGACAGTATCCTTTCCAAACTCTTTTCAGTTTTCCTTAGCCCCCTATCCTTGCTTCCTTACTTAACTGGTCATATTTTTATTCTACAAATTTAGTCTCAGTTATCAGATTTTCTTTTGCTGGAAGTCTTTATTGATCAGTTCAATATACTTTTTGTATGTAATGTCTATTAAGCCAACCTGTATTGATGGTAATATTTAACAAATTCACTAAAGCATTAGCTCTACTAACAAAAAACGGATTCACTAGACAATCTTGACATACTGAAATGTCGAATTTCAGTACGTCGAAACTGAATAGTGGAAAGTGTAGTTATACGAAACTGCACTATGTCGAATGTGGAAATGTTGAATCCACTATCGTGGTATCGCGTTCGTGATGTGTGGTGTGGTTTGTGGATTTATCTGGGGTTTCAGGTAAGTGGTATTTGTGTAAGGGTATTGGGTAGGGATTTTAGTGTGTGTGAGTGTGTGTAGTGGTGTTTTTTGTGTGTTTGTGTGTTCAGTTTGACCTCGGAGTTAGACATGGGGGGTGAAGGGGGTTTGTCCCCCTGCTTATAGGTAGGTAGGGTAGGTGTGTTTGTGTGTTATGTTGTGATTGTGCTGGTTTGTTTGTGTGTGTGAATGGTTGCGATTGTTCTATTCACGGTTTTGGGTTTTTGGGTATGTGGGTTTTCCACTATTCAGTCTCGAAATACTGAAATTCAACATTTCAGTATTTCGAGATTGCTTAGTGAATCCCAAAAAAAATATAACTTACCCATAATGCTGCTCCTACATAATCTGCAGTATATGATTAACTCATAAAACGTGTCATTCTTTAGTTTCATTGCTGTACTTCTGCTTTCTTCAACCTCAGATCATGGCTGAAAGAGGCTCATGGTTCAGTTCATTTAAACAGTTAGGAGACAAACAAACAAACAAACAAACAAACAAATAATATGCTGAGATGCCTAAACAGTTAATGAACTGTTAAGAAGGGTATTAAAAATGTTTTTGCAGATACTGCTTTTAGCATCTATCAACTATGACATTCCAAGGGGGTGAAGTTGTTACAGATAGCTTTACAGATTAACAGAGATTACTAAAGAGAAGAGGGGTAGCTATATCCTGTCTCATAAGATGAATCACAATGGGTGAAAAAAGCATGAACTGGACATATCCAGTGGCATTTTTCTTTCAGCATATTCAATTGCATATTTCTCGTTATTCATTTCCTGTGACATTTCTTTTGCCAGAATTAAGTTATAAATAAATAAGTTGGTGTTAGCACATATAATACCACAGTATGTGAGGGATTTATAAGTTAATAAATGAAATGAGGCAATATGTTCTGAAATACAGGCTGCATTAATTTTTCAGGTTTGTTAATGAGAAATACAGAGAATAACCCCCAGAGCACTTTGGTTGCCATCACTAATATAATGAAAATGTATTTTTAATAGCTTGACTTCACTGTAATAGCATGGTTACAAAATGATACCCACCTGTAAGGTAGGTCTTACAAAACCAGTTCAAAATGTGCAGTAATGTTTCTTACATTTACTGTTTCACTCTAGTCTTTACTCCTACACAAGTTGTTTTGATCATGTGAAACAGGTGCTTATACATCTCAGTTTAAGTATTACTTTTTATTCTGCTGTTCAACCCTTAATGTACTGTTATAGTTTTACATTTGAATTTTGGTATCTTGTATACATTACATTTTTTTTTCTTTCTTAATTAACATATCTTACAGTTCTTCTTTGGTGCTGTTGGGAATGCATTATATACTACAGAAAGTGATAAACTGCAGTGGTGTATATTAATATACAGTAACGTGCCAGATGATAGTTCTTAGTGGCCTGCACCAGTGGCATTAAAGGATAAAGGCCTCATTATGGCTCAGTTGACCTGAGTTCAAGGAATGGTTTAGGCATTTGACAGTGCAAATCGAAAGGATAGGTGTGCCCATGCTTGGCAGGAGGTATGCATGCTTGGGGCCTACCCAAACTGTTTGTTTCCCTGGTAGTGATCAGGGAAACAACCACACAGTGCTGTCTATGGTATGGTGAGGTAGCCTAGTGGCATCAGCTCTGTGCAAAAGTGAGAGGTGGTACAGTATTAAAACCCATTGCATGTCACACCCACAATGTGTTAGTGGGTGCATGGAGGGAATAGGCAGAAAAAAGGCGATAATGCGACTGCCTGAGGGAGGTTGGGAAGGCTCTGTAGATCCAGGGAATGAGGAAGGCACTAGGAGTAGTTGACAGTGAGCTGTGAGAGAGACAGAATTTCAGAGAAAAATTACAGTCAATTAAATTTGATCTACCATGATTCATCACAAATTTCTTTTCTGAGTTCCAGTGTCACAAGATCAGTATATCAAACAGTGTCAAAAGTAACATTTCAGCAGATATTCCCTCTGAAGCCTTTCCCTCCTCCATACATGGTTTTCTTCCTGTACTCTGTTACTAATTATTCTTATTAATTGCACCAATTCTAGAGTAAGAATAATACTTTGAAATAATACTTTTCTTGGTCAAAATAGTGGTCTCGTAATACCACTCCCAGAAAATGTCCGCAGTGAGCTATAGTGTTCCCCTTTGAAACTATTAAGTATAATGACATTTGTCAACTGCAACTTAATGTAATCCTGCAGAAAATACTTATAAGATAGGCTTATGAAAGTGAAGAATACTTACATAACCTTACGTCAGCTGTTACACCTCATCAAGAAATATTGAATAAACTGGGAGTTACTACCTGCCAAAGGTAGTTCCCTTGTACAGTGATGGTACCTAGAAGGAGCCAGGCAGTTACATGTGTACTAATCATGCATACATTTCATAACAAAATGCAAAAAAGTCTACAGGAGAGGTTTTAACTGCTAACTCAGAGGTTTACATCCAGTTGGCTTTAAGCAGCAGATGTCTTATCAGTCCATTGTGATCCAGTTCTATGAATCAATCACCTGTGTGGAAGACAGAATAACGAGATTTTAACAAGATCTTTGGCAGTGCACTTCAAATGAGATTTGTGAGAAAATCCAACATTTTGGGTAGTTTGGGAAATGGTTACCTAAGAAGTAAACAGAGATAGCTGGGCATGAGGGTTGGGGGGACCTGTCTTGTAAGACATACTTGGCAACCATTGAAATATCTGTATCCTTTGATTTTGCACATTTTTATTGAATATGTTGGGATTAGACAGCAAATGTTAACCTTTTTACTGAGGGCATTTAATTCCATTCAACATTTGTGCTATTCAGTTTTGCATGTTTTTTATTGAATGTGCTAGGATTAAACAGCAACATTATTCTATTTACTGATAGAATTGAATTTGGTACAGTTATAATGGATGATAGAGAGCCTAGTCTCTAACAATATCTAATAAAATATGCAAGTTTTTGCATTCTAGCAGAGGAGATACAGGTAAAGTACACATGTTATGAGGAAAGGACCAGGCAAAGCTTTCTTGTATCACCGGTGCAGCATACGGCAAACTCTTCTTTGATAGCACAAAGCTATGAAGTCAGGGTTTCTGTTGCCACATCAGCATTTGGATTAACCTTTGACTTCTGACACAACACAGCAGTACGGGGGGGGGGGGGGTGTGCTCTGATGAGATGCTAAGGCAAGGTCCCATCATCATCTTGAGTTGCTGGTAATCTATATGGATATTAAAGATTCTATGGTACTTAGCAGAATAAAAGCTAACCAAAAGTGAACAATATTAGTTATGAAAAACAAGATAAAATATGTGAATGAAAACCTTGAAGTAACAAATTGTGCAGAGTATTCCTAAATGATCCACATGTCAAAAGACACCAATCTTATGAACTTATATCACCAGGGTATACCTAATAAATTTATGTATGCACAAAACAACAATGGAACATAAAACAATATACTTGTATTTGTCTTACAGGTGGCACTCCAAAACTCTTGCCCTGTTCCAATTCACATACGTATTTCTGTATTAACTTGCAAGAATTCTTCACTTCTTCTATTATATTTTTTAACAAAAGATTTTTTTTAATTCTCTGTAGAAATACCAAACTTCTATAACACAAATAAGCATATTTTGTTTTGTACATGTATTTTATAACATTACAAATTACCCTTCATGTAATCCTCTTTTTTATTTCACAGTCCTATTCTCTTATGACTATAAGGGCCTTCTTAAGCCTAGCCATGCATCCAAATCTCTGACAAGTTCTGGTACCCTTTTTAAGTATAAGTAGGGGCCTGTGTCCATTAGAGACATGGGTGCCAAACGAGGGATTCTTACAAAAAAGAATACTTAATTTCTTATAGGTTCATAGTTCATAAGTACTAGGTTAATTGCTCTTGCAGACAATTTTAAGCCTATCATTAAACCAATACCCCAGCTCCATTTATTGGCAATGTTTCAGCAGTGGGGTCATCAAGTTGAAGAGGATGTTGAATTTAGCCAAGTTCACTCCCAGTTTCAGTAGATTAGCTTTGGTATAATCTCTGAATGCAGAGGTATTGTAGGATGATTCTGGCTTCAGGCTTAAGGTGAATGTGACTGACATGTGCTCCTATTTAACCAGGGAGGGAGTTATAATTCGTAGGGAGCACAACTGTCCCATACTGGTGAAGACCAAGTCCACAATTTCATCTCCCTTGGATGGGGTGTGGATTAACTGGTCCAGAGAGTTTGTATTGATGAATTCTAGAAATTCCTAGCTGTACATTTTGAAATATGCATATCTCTCCCAGTTAATGCAGGGTTATTTGAGCTCTTCTAGCAGAATGGTGTTTAGCTTAATGCATAGGAATTTCTCACTAGTTATGAAGGAGTTAAGGACTAAGGAGGACATAGAGGTGATCCCATAATTATCTAAGATGTGATAAGGGGTCTTGTTAATGGTAAGTTGGGCATGGAGGAGTTCCAGATTGTTATTCTTTCTAACTAGTCTGGAGGTGAAGTGTTTATGAACAAATAAGGAGGCACCATCAACTTTAGTGCTTTCATCTAATGTGGTCTGTCTAAACTTGTGGTAGGCATTGAAACCCTGCACTGATAGGTTGCTGTCAATGGCCTTGAGCCAAGTTTCAGTAACGATGCAGACATCCATGTTTTCTAGGGTAAGGAGTACTTGTATGGAATAGAGGTTCCTAGCATTATGCAGTAATACCTTATGTTATCCAGATTCTGTTTTGGTTATGTTAAAAGCTTTTGAGGACTGAAGTTGCCTAAAAAGAGCACCATGGAGTGGAAAAACGTTTGAGGGGATAGGTGCAGACCATCAGTGGCAAATCATTTAGAACTGTCTATCATCTCCTCCCAATGTGATATAGCATGTGCTCTAAATAACAAGTAATAACCTGGAACATGTTGCCAGGCAACTGACTTTCAGAAAACCAGGTAACAACCAAGTTCTTGTTATGAAAGAACTACTAGATTCCAACCATAATGAGAAAAAGACAGATGAACAATACCAGTCAAAAACACCATTGTCTGAGACAACCATTCGAAAACCAGAATGAATGTCCAGTGCACAACACGAGAGATGTTATATCCATTTCTCAATCACAGAAAATAGATGTGAGCAGTCATTTTCATCAGGAGATAGTACAAAGTGCTAAAAATATGTAACAATAAAAAGGGAGTCTTGTGATGAAGTTTTGCAAAATGTATTGGTGAGCTCAGAAAGGCTCCAGAAGTGTTATATTGTTCATTCATTCCAAAAGTCACCAGAAAGCCTTATCTGTGATGGAGGATGTATTTGGTAATCATTCACTTCTAAACTAATGCTGGGATATAGGATGTTAATCAGAAGAAAAATATCACCCCCAAATCTAGTAATCTGCTTTTTAAACAAATATTTCTATAAATTAAGAAAATGTTCCTTAACGGGAAATAGAAGTGAAAGACGCAGATCATATCCCAGTGGAATGTGGAGACAAAGCAGCAACTAATAAAATCCAAACCTCCACAATTTGTCATCTGGAAGATAATAAAATGCACTAGCAAGTAATACTTGTCCCACCCCCCTTTAAATCACCACACCACACACATAAAGACATTTGACGACTTTTTATTAAACTGTATTATACAATGAACTATGTACACAAAAACCAACATTAATTATCTTCTTCAGCAACGATGATCTCCAGGCAGTACCACCACTCACCCTGGATGAACTTTACCTCAAGGCAGCGTACCAACTCACCCTGATGCCTTCTCCACCAGAGCAGTGTACCTACTCACCTCACCACCGTACCAAACCATAAACCAATAACCACCTTCTTTAGAGGGGGAACAGAAGAGGACAATCCTGTCCCTCTTCTCCGCCACCAGCCTGATCCCAGGCTGTTCCCCCTCCTAAACCCTAGCTGCAATCATATCCTCTAAAAAGAGTTTCAGATGCAAATTAAAAAGATCCAGACCCATGTCATTAAGGTGTACTCCATCCGTTCGATACCAAGACTCCTCTCCATCCCCAAAATCTCTATGGTCAATAGTATGCATCCTCAAAATCCTTAATTGCCTAGCCAACCTTTGATTAACACACCTTCTAACCCTTTCAGTCGCCTTATAACTATATGCAGCCCTCCAACACAAATGTGGAACCAACTCTGACCACACAATTTCCATACCTGGGTACAATGCCTGTAATCTCATCAAATCTCGCAGCATAATGTCCACAAATTGTTTTTTAGAAACAATGCTTAAGTCATTGCCTCCAAAATGAATGACTAGTATACAAGGACAACCCACCTTCAGTTTAGCCCTCTCAAATTCATGTAACAACCCGTCCCACCTAATCACTTTAACACCATGCCAGGACACTGACCACCCTAAATGTGCTAAACCCAAATTTACCCCAGCATCCCTAACTAAAGCACACTTCTCCACCCAGTGGATGAACGAATGCCCCAAGATGATAATGTGCTTCCCTAAAAGAAAAGAAGAAAAATTAATAATCAGACCACAACTTATCTAATATAAGACAAAAATGCATTTGAAGACCACCTCCCCACTCTTTTACTCAATTCAGTAGAACTACCCTCTCTAGCTAAATCTGAAGCCCTACCTATCCTGAACGAATGAGCTGCAAACCTCTCCACCGGAAATCCCATACAACGTAAAACCTTCCTCACCAAAAGTATGAATCTACTACTCTACACCGCCTTCCCATCCAACGAACAAAAAATCAACTGATCCACACTCCCCTTTCACCTCCTCACAAATTATTTTGCTAACATTACTGGACAAATGCAATGATTCCTGTCAGTTTTAAGCACTACCACACATCCCCTACCCAACTGATCTGTCTTAGTCCTCCTTAATGCAATAGTAACCTCGCCTTCACCTATAATGTCATCCCTCCAACATAACGAGCCTAACAACTCCAAAATACGAAAAGCGCCAAAATATAACCATGTACATAATGTACCCCACATAAAATAATCCATAGACCCCTTTTGCAACAAACCTAACCCTTTCAACAAAACTTTCAATATAACCCTCATAAGTGGCCATTGAATATCCTTACTTTCCACCACCATTCTCCCCAACCCCTCAACATATGCCCTAATGTCCAAGATTTAGTGAAATCCTGCAACCCCACTACCTTAGCAAAAATGCTAATCACAGCCAAATCCACCTTAACCATCTGCAAAGCCCTGTCTAACCCCCAAGCATGAGCTACATATCACAGTAGTAATTCCTCTGACCATACTCCTTCCTCCTCTGGCAGCTGCAAAATAAACTGATTAAAATCAGAAAGAGCCCTACCATATGCCTTCCTTGTAGAAGGGGCCCAGGAATGTCATAACAACTGCCTGGCTACATCGACCCAAGATTCCACACCTCCTCTGGCAGGATTTCTGGCACCTCCTCCGCCCATGGAACCAACTCTCAAAACCTGCGAAACTGAAATCGGGACAAGCTATCAGCAGTCTCATTCCTTATGCCAGGCACATGAACTCCTGTAAAAGAAAAATTTATTAGAAGGCTCTGCAAAACCAATTTACGTAATACCAACAATAACAAGCCTGACTTAGCTGTCTTCTTTTGCAATACCCTCACTACAGCCATATTGTCAGAGTGAAAGACTACACGTTTGTCCCTCAATTGCTCCTTCCACACCACAGAAGCTGCCCATATAGGCATCAATTCCAGAAAGGCCACATCCCGCTTCCATACCTCCTCCCAATCCTGAGGCCATTCGGCCGCAAACCACTGATCCCTGAAATAGGCCTCCATGCTAGCACCCCCAGCTGCATCCGTAAACAAATGAAGTTCCTCCTGCCTCACCCAGTCTGACTGCCAAAAAGATATCCCATTAAACTGTTGCAAAAACCCATTCCACAACCCCAAGTCCTCCCGCACCAGTTGGGTTACCCTAATCCAATGGTGTTTGCTCTTACCCCCTTAAAGCAAATATGCCAGTGATCTGCAAAAAGCTCACCCTGGGTGTACCACTCGACAGGCAAAATTCAAAAGCCCAAGCAACTCCATAGCTGAATGAATCTGAATCTTATCGTTACCCAACATCGAATGTATCACCGACCTAAGCCTCTCTATTTTATTCTCTGGTAAACCAAACAGTCCCCGCTCCGCATCAACTGTTAATCCCAGAAATTCTAATGCCCTTGCCAGACCCTCCATCTTATGCTGAGCCAATGGTACCCCTAACTCCTCACACATAATCGTAAACTCCCACAAACCCTCCTGTGCTCCTACCCTTCCTTCGCCCACCAACAAAAAATCATCTAAATAATGTATTGCTTTTGAGTCCCCACTTTCTGCTGCCAAATCCAATGCAATACTGTACTGAACTTCTTAAAAGTCGCACATGCCACTGAACAATCCATAAGCATGGCTTTATCAAAGTAGTACTTATCTCCTACCTGCATCCCCAGTAGTGGCCAATCCTCACTCCTAATAGGCAACAACCAAAAAGCCGACTCACTGTCGACCTTAACCAACCATGGCTCCCTAAATTCCCTAATCACTTTCACTGCATCATCTAAGGAAGTGTAATGCACCATAACCTACTCTTCTGCAATAAAATTATTTACTGAATTCCCTTCCGGATAAGACAAGTGATGTATCACTTTGAATTCCCCTTCTCGCTTCTTCGGTACCAACCCCAAAGGCGACACCCTGTAAGCACTAAAAGGCGGACTGTCAAAAGGACCTAATAACCACCCCATCCTACTCTCTTTCTCCAGTAAAGCCTCCAAGATGTCCTCTTTACCTTGAACAGATCATAAATTCTTGCAATCCCCCCCACCCCTTCCCACGGTGGACTTAATAGGAAACCCCCCTTGAAAACCCTGTATTATTTCATCTTTGATGGCCAAGCCAGGACACCGATGAAGCATACCCTGGATAACCTCCATCTTAATAGGGAATGGCGCCCCTCCCTCTATTGTCTCTAAAGAACCCAAGTCCAAATCCCCGGGACCCACAAAAATTACCCCTCCCCCGGGCCAGCTGAAAGCCTTGCCCACCAAATCCACCCTCACGACCCATAACATTGGAGCTCCAGGACAAATCCTGCTGACAACAGCTAGTGGCCGAATGACCCCTTCACATCTCGAACAAACATGGGCGGATTTGCACTCCACCCATGAACAGCAGCCACTATTAAATGACCAACACACACCACTGTTTCCGGCCAACTCAACCTTCTGTTAAAGCCCTCATAACTATCCATCATCATAGCCAACCAAAGATCTGGTTGACACACCTCCCAATGAAGTGACTGGTCCACAGCCTTCCATTTGCGGAAACGCTGATCATACCAGAGCCCCGCATTACTCGGCCTTAACCTTGCACCTCACAAATGGTAAAGAAATAGCCTAGCAACAGCAGAGCCAAGGACCTGTCCTTCTCCAGCTGCACTGCAATAAAATAAATAAAGCCAACCACCCAATTATCCCATGTCAAAGGGTGAAGTTTACCTACCCTCTGTCTTCCCAATGCTGCTAAGGCCGCTAGCAAGTCCTTACTGTTAGAGGACTCTGCTTCCACTAGCCATTGGACCCCTTCTGCTTCGATCAGCTCAAACAAATCTACATACTCCCTTTTCCAAATTTTTTCCTTAACCGGAACCGAAATGTGTGGAGTCAGAATAACTGCTCCTGTCCCCTGCCCCAAAGATTGGGTAGCCAACCTGTCCCCAGGCCGCAGCCCAAAATCAGATCCTACCTCCGAGCCCAAGCTGGAACTGTCCTTGGAACCCACCACCCCCCGTCGCATCTCTAACCGGGTACCTGGCACCATGTGCTAGCTGCCTCTGCTCCTCCTCTATCCCTTGCACACCGCCCCTGAGATCCCCAACTGACAAGTCATCATCTCTCCCTACCCCACAATACTCAACCCTTAGCTCCTCGGACAATGCTGCCATAATAAAACCATTACCTACACCTTCGTCTTGCGATGTGCTGGGAACTGGTGTCTCCACTGCTATTACCTGTTGCGATGCCTGTTGCTTTTTCCCCCCGGCTGGGATTCTTACCACCGTGCATCGCCTCTTCTGACCTGGGGTCTGTTGAGGTTCCTGTACCACCTCCGATGTTGCCACCTCCTGGAACAGCTCCTCTGCTTGGGCCACAATTGCTTGACATCTCTGCCTTAGCTATGGTAATTTGGCCATCTGTAAAAGGGAAACAAAATATTAGCACTATTCTATAAGCCAGACTGCCCTATTCCCCCCAATCCCTAGTGTTGCCTTGCCCCCGCACCTTAATTTACCCCTGCCTGCCTACCATCATGTTTTACCCACCCTGTCAGCCACACCTCCTACCATTAGTACCCCTTCCTACCCTAGCATATCCCCTATCAGTATGCCCCACCATATGTATCTATGGAGGGGGAAAAAAAATAATTAAGTCCCTCTAACTATCTCCCTATCTACCAGCCACCCAATCCCATCACCATTCACACAAACAAGCCTAAAAACACTTACCTTCCCTCCCAGCACGATCCTCCATAGTGGTAACAGCTAATCAACGCAGTGCACATGCGCAAAACTGCACTATGACCTAATGGCCAAAAGAATGGCAGAAGCAACTCACTACACCACCAGGGAGGACGGAGAAGCCATTTCACCACCACCACCACTGAAAGCCATGATGGAGGGACACCCAATCGGCCATGACGTCATCCTGAAGACAGATGGACTGAAGAAGACTGACCAACACCCACGAACCCACCAGGGAGTATGAACAGCAAACCACCACTATACCACAGAAGAAGAAGCATGATGGACCCCCGAATGCATTCCACAACCACCAGGATAGTGACTACGGACACAGTAACTCATGATCTCACCAGGGAGAAGATATTCCACCACCAACACCGAATCCCAGGATGGAGGGACACCCGGACGACCGCATCACCATCCTGAAGGGGGACCAGAGAAGACAAATGGACACCCACAAACCCCACAGGGAGTGCAAACAGAAAATCTGCCACTACCACCAACGAAGATACCCCCAAGGAGATGATCCGCCACTATACCCCAATGCTACTGCCTACCACGACCACCGGGAGAACATTTACCCCAGAAATGGACACAACCAGCCCATGAACCCATCAGGGAGCACAATGGGATGCTCCGCCACTATCCCCACAACCTAACTGGGACCGGATTACACCAATGGCCCCCCCCTTTGCCTACCATGACCACCAGGAGAATACCTTCCTCTTTTTTTTTTTTTTATATATACCCCAACGCATGGCACCGACGGCCTACTACCCGACGGAGCTAACGGGAGGCCCAGCCTCCCCCCACGGATGTCATTCGACCGCATGGCCTCACTGAAACAAGGCCTGACAAATCCCAGGAGACCCGCGGATGACAGGGAGCAAAGAAAAAACTTCAATACACAGGTAAGCCTAGCACTACTCCCATCCACTTCATTATATATATATATATATATATATATATATATATATATATATATATACTTTTTTTTTTGTCCACCCCCCAACCATTCACCCACGCACACACACACACACACACACACACACACACACACACACACACACACACACACACACACACACACACACACACACAGTACTCTATCATCCTTTCCTATCAGTAAGCTCAAACTATATTCTCAGAATCCAGCCCCCCCACTTAAATTAATCTCTAGAAAACACCAAAGGGGGGACTGACCCAGACCACCTAACCCCTTCTCTCCCCACCATCCAAGGCCTACCTTCATTAGGGTTACCACCTGTCCCACTTTGCGAGGGACAGTCCCTCTTCGGGCAGTTGTGTCCTGCAAAAAAATTGTAAAAATGGCAAATGTCCTGAGATTTTCGGGCAAAATTATTTCCTACATTATATTTAATAGTTGCATAAAACAGTTATTATGTATCTGAAACACCTAAATATTATAAACAGAATAAGCAACTAAAATACTATAAGAATAAGGTTTAGTTAGGCAAAAAAGTGAAGTTCTGTATTTTATACTGGCTGTGGGTATGTTTTGGCCTGCAAAATCTGACGTTTGTACCAAAAATGTACAACTTTGGGCATTTGAAAAGGTGGCAACCCTAACCTTCATCCACGATACCTACAGGTTGTCTGGACGTAAGCTAGTTGCCACTCCACCAACTCACGCCAAATGTGCCTACTTCCTTTAATCCCAAACCCTTAGTACTGTCAGAAGTCCCAGCTACTCCTACCTCACTTCCTTTTACATCTCCCTCTCTCCTTAACCCTTTCACCACCACAAACCCATTATCCTAACCAACTACAATCCTTACCTTCCTTTCTACCACTATACCGTCCCCACACCCCTTTACCCCTTATTCGAGGGACTGGGACAACTTAGTTTGTGCCAAACTGCATTTAGTCCAAAAATGAACTTTATTGGTTACTGAGCACTTATGTACAAAAATGCAGGACTTCTTCAACCACATTTTTTAATGCTAAGTTATCATATAAAATTAATTCAAGACGTGATAATATAACAGTCATTTTAAAGACACAGGTGAAGAACTGAGTAAAACCAACTTCAACATGTAAAATAATGTTTAAAATTCCATGTTATAAGCATTCCCTAATTTTTTTTTGTCTTTTCAGCTTTTTCCAGTTAGGAGTTGCCACAGCAGAACTCTGGTCTGCTGGAAATACAGACTCCACACAGAAGGCACTCCAGCCTAGAATTGAACAGGAGAACCTCTTGCTGTGAGGCAACAATTCTACCGCTGCACCATTCCCTAATAATAAAAATAATACAGATAAACAATGTTATTTCTTATGTTTAAAAATAACTATGAAGAAACTACATAGTTGTTATAATTTGGCTGCCCTCATGTCTAAAACAGAACCCAGGGCTATTCTATCATTTAAGCTTGGGTAACACTGAGTTCAGTCTAATTTGCCAGAGAACCTCATAATATGCAAAAAATGTTCTTTCACCAATCATTTACAAAATGTTCAGATATTTTGTCCACCACAAAACCCAAAAACTTCTTAAAATGTTTATACATAGTAGGATGTTTATATAAAACACTATTTTCATCACCCTTAGACATGCTATACAGATGTTTTTATATATGTGTGTGTGTGTGTGTGTGTGTGTGTGTGTGTGTGTGTGTGTGTGTGTGTGTGTGTGTGTGTGTGTGTGTGTGTGTGTGTAAGGGAATTAGTGAATATACCTTCAAAGCATATGTGGATCTGCACGACTGCCCCTATGGCACAAACCTTTTATTATATCTGAGCTTCAGTAAACACATGCTAACATCTCTTTCTCTGAAAGTATTTCTTATGTAGCTATGCTATCATTTTATGTCAGACAAATACCTACTTAGTTGTGGAGTATTTTAGTGATACATGATTAATGAAGATAAAAAAATGACTATAGTGGTAAACTATGAACCAACACATAATTTGGTTTACCAATATCCATATTTATGGGAACAAGATAAGAGGAAATATTTAGGTTTATTGTTTAAAAAGGCTTCTGTTATGGCAGTTATGGATATGTGGGAAGTGACTAAAAAAATACAAAAAATGAGAAACTGGAAGCTCCATAGCTCTCAACTGTACAGATTTTCATAGAATGCCCAGATTTTTGGTCTGTTTCTTATAAAATTGTGGTTTTCCTGCAAATAATTGGCAAGTTATTGAGGTTTGACATAAAAAAAATAATGGCAGACATTTGAGTTTAAGAATTCATACCCTTCAGAAAATTCATCCAAATGCAAAACCAGTTATTCTATCAATTTTCTAAGATTGTAGGAACAATAATTAAAAAGTGTCCCTATTTTGGGGCCTTTATCCCCCACCCCATTATTAGTGGCTTTGACCAGATCTCTTGCTCTAAGAGGTTGAGAGTTATGGGAAGCTCTTGATTATGGATGTAGATAGCAAGACGCAATCGGTGAAATTTTTTATATTCCCTTAGTTTTATATACGGGTCAAGCATATTATTATTATCAACAGGAGGAGAAGTGGAAGATGAGGAATTTATTTGAGATGGGAAGAGGGAAAATTTAAGTGGTAAATGTTGATTTTTCCATAGAACAAGGTGGATTAGAAATACTGGATTTGAATGCACATTTTACAGGTACACAGTTAAGGCTCATATATAACACAAGCATAAGGTTATAAATCAAAGTGTAAGGGGTGATGATGACAGAGGAAAGACGTTTGAGAAATAAGGAGATTTTATGATTTTTGATGCAACTCTGCAAGGAGAATAACAACAAGCACACAGAATATTATATTTATAAATTAGTGCAAAGTATTCTAAGGACCAAATCAGTTCAAGAATGGAGAAAGGAAATTTTATAAATGGTGGGTATAGAAAACAGAAAAGAAGGAGATGGAATTTACTGCAAAGTATGGCAAAGGAACTAAGGTATTGGCAACAAATATCTAGAACGGGGAAGGCAATACTGTGAGATGAAGCCAATAGAATTTGGACAACAGGGTATAGATGGGCTTCCCTAGCAGGAAATTACATCAGAGTACAGGCAATGAGAAAAGGATAGGGGAATGCTAAGTGAAACACCAGCTCTGGTAGAGTTTTGGGTTTAGTCTATTACACACACTACTATTTAAAAAAGGATAATTAATGTAGCATATAAAATATTGTTCAATAACTACAATAATCAATCAGAGGAGGTTAGAAAAGATTGGAAAGAGAGACTGGAATAGCAATTTATAAAGGAACAGTGGGAGGACATCTGTATGGCTCCCACATATGCAACAGAATCCTGAAGGTTTAGTGGTTTTACTTGGAAGTGTTTGCAGCCTTCAGAAAATTGTTACTCATTTAGATAGCAGTTGCTGGAGGTATGATGGAAAAGAGAGAGGTAACCGGTAATATGTTTTTTTGGGAGTGTAACAAGCTGGCAGATTTTAAAAAATCTCTGCAGAGTATTCTGTGGGAAATACTAGGGGAACAAATGGCTATAACTGAGGAAAACTGAGGTAGGACAAAATATCTGAATTACCTAGACATAGTAAGACTTTACTAAGTTTAATGCTATTGTTTGCTAAAAAAATAAATTCTAGAAAATGGATTTCAAAATCTAAACTCACTATAAGTGACGTGCTGAATATTATAAAAGAGACAAAAGAACTGGAGGTAGGATCTTCAAAAAGGAAAATAGCAAATTACATAGAAATACATTGAATTTGTGGGAACAGTACATAGGATCATAGGAAGTTGCTAGGCTAATGTCCCTAGGGCCCTTACAAACCTAGCCAAGTTACCCTTGTTTCCACGATCAGCACCTATTACCCCTGTCCAAGCGAGACACAGGTGGAATCCCCAGGGTGAATTTATGGTTACAAAATAACACATTGGACTTGTAGAAATGACCAGACTGTGTTTGAAGAGGGCCAATGAAGTACTCTGTTTGAAATGAAGTTGGAGTCTGTTGCAAAGGTGGGGTAATCTCTGGGAGACAAATCTCACATAATGTCACATACCAGGTTAAGGTCTTTAGAGTGAGTAAACTGTGCGCCATTTGACTTGTGGATATGCAGCATTTCCAACAAAGTAGGGTCAGAGATTGCCCTATACACAAGGCAGAGATCATCTCTGCCTAGTCTGTATGAAACAGAATAAAGTGACTGTGATTTCAGCCAATCCACGTAGGACAGATGCTGAAGATCTTGAATTTTCCTTGTGAGGAACCTTCATGGTCTCTCCAATTGCTGCAGGTGCTTGGAAAGATACATACAAAAGGGGCATTTTACTCAAGTATTGGCCTGATGAGAGAAGAGTACAAGGAGGTTATAACTTCTTTTTTTCTGGAGGCACTACCCTTGAGATGAGCAATATATCCCTTGTTACCATTGTGGAGATATGGTGATCAAAGGTAAGGTTGCTGTCAACCTGTGTGCTGAAGTTTCTCACCACTGATTGCATACTTAGGGTGTTGCTATTGATGTGGTAGTTAACAGGAACATTGCCTTTACTGAAAGGGATGATAATACATTTTTTTGCATTGAGTTTAAGGCCATGAGTTTGCCACCAATCATTTATTTGCGTAAGACCCTCTTATCAGATGTTGACATTGCTTAGAGATTCTATGACCCCTCCAAGTTTGCAGTCATCAGCAAGCTTTGTCAGCCACAGATCATTAGTTTTTGCTTGTACTTCAGAGAAATAGATTCCAAACAGTAGAGGTCCCAGGATTGATCCCTGTGGAACACCACTGGTTACAGGTCTGCTGTTGGAGATGGATTCAACTGTTTTGACTGTATGGGTTCTATCAGTGATCCAGTTTGTGACCCACCTAATGATAATAGGGTTGATACCTAGCTGGGTGAGTTTGTCAATGATGCCTTAGTGGGGTATTGTGTCAAAAGCCTTGGCTAAGTCTAGATAGGCTGTATGCACTGATTTCCCCTCATCCAGGGCCTTGGTGACTGTCTCAAAGAAGTCCGCCAGGTTTAACAGGCATGATCTTCCTTTAACAAATCCAAATTGAGTAGGGTCAAGTGTTTGTAGATTACCTATATCTTTTTTGATAAGGTGCATGATGATTTTCTAAATGGCTTTGCAAATAAGGCTAGTCAGTCTATTAGGTCTATAGTTCTTGGGGTCAGAAGAAGCGCTACTTTTGTGCAAGTGGATGACAGTGGGCATTTATCATTCAGCTGGGATGAAGCTGGTGCTTAGACTATGATTGAAAAGAGTACCCAATGATGCTGCTAATTCTTGCTGGAGCCTATATAGGATACAGCCAGGCATGTTATCACATCCCATACATGTTGTGATTTTGGCCTTAGAGAGGACATTTATGACCTGCTTTTTGGAGATACAAGGTAGGGGACAGGCAGTATGGATGTCATGGGGTATGTGTTGTGGGGACAGGGGAGTGAAGTTTTCACAGAACCTGTCAGCTAACAGGTCAGCTATGTCAAACAAAACAAACAGCACCCACTCCTGCTAAAGGTAGCTCACAAGCAACAAAGTCCAAGATAAGAGAAACAAAATGTGAGTAAACCAACAGAGCTGAATAAAGGCTAAAAAAGTCCTCTGTAGAGTCTTTATTTAAAAAAGAGGGATGAGTGCTTTCACAGAGTTACCGCTTCTTCAGATCAACATAAAAAGCAACTCAAAACTAATAATTTATACAAAAAATAAAATCACATGCTACTAAAAACAACAAATCAAATTCACCTTCTCTTAATTAATGCTGGCTTTAAAGGAATATTAGCATTAAGCCCTGGCTCTTTCTTGCAGTGCTATTATCCATTTAACTTCCAAATTCTCCAAAAAATTATTCACATCACCTCTTTTCATACCAGGTTTAACTAATTGCAGGACTCTGAAATAAAAGCTAGTATGTCCTGTTTGTGTTGTCAAGGTATTCATGGAAACATTGTTCCTAATATTACCAACATGTTCCAAAATCCTTTATTTAAACTTATGCATTGTCTTACCTACATAAAAACTAAGACACTGCATACAGGTTGCTAAATAAATTAGACAGCTACTGTTACATGTGACAGAAAATCTGGAAACAAATTCTCTCCTGGTGCTGGGATGAATAAACACTTGTTCTCTAACTATAAAAGGGCAGGCTTTACATTTACCACAAGAAAAAGTTCCAAAACCCTGTGGAGAATCAGACACTGCAGCTCTAGGACCATAGCATAACATCCTTTTCAAACTTTTATTATTCCTAAAAATAAAGCTGGGATGACACCCAACTACTTTGCTTATACCTTCATCCACTAATAGTATAAGCCAATTCTTTCTGACGATGTCACAAAATTCAGAGATGTTACTAGAATATGTAAAAAGCATCGTAGGATATCCATAACTCAGATTACTGTAATGGTGCCTACTATTATAATTCCTGTGTTTAGTGGAAAAATACAGGGATCCTTTATGATCCTTCTGTGATTGTACCTCTTTAGAAACATTAGCTGTCAACTTATCATGGTACCCCCTAGCCAAGAGGTCATGCAAAAAATTACCAATGGACTCAGTCATACCCTTGTCCTTGGTATTGAGACGTGATAGCCTCAAGAATTGTCCTTTTACAATGTTTGGAAAAATATGCAAAGGATGCATACTGTATTTATGTAATATAGTATTTTTCCAGCATGCTTTCCTAAAGCATTTGGTGTCAAGCCTGCCCAAATCATTCTTATACAACGTAAAATCCAAGAAGTCTATACTAGTTAATGACCAATTCATAACAAATCTAAGATAACTAGTAGTGCCTTCAAGATACCTAATAAATCCATTCAGTTGTATTTCATCCCCCTTCCATAACATAAGGATGTCATCCATGAACCTACCATAGTACATTAGGCATTCACTAAAGATATTACTACTCAGTATGTATTCTTCCTCCCACTGTGCCAACACAAAATTCACATATATGTTGGCACACGGGATACCCATGGCCACCCCTTGTTTCTGCAAAAAATAGCAGTCATCAAAAAGAAAGACATTATGATTCAAACTCAGAACCAACAGTGTACAGATCACGGTTACAATATTATGGCTATACTGGCTATGATGTGCTAAATAAAGTCTAATAGCATCAATGCCTTCTGTATTCGGAATTACCGTAAACAGAGTTTTAATGACTAATGTAACTAACAGTACTTCTGTCAGATCAAGATCTTGTACTTTATAAAATAAAGTCAACAGACAATGTTGCGTATCCTTTAGAATCAAGGGAGCCTCCTCTAATAGAGGTTTTAACATACATTCTACATACTGAGAGAGGGGCTTAGTAGCCCAACGATGCCCAGAAACTATGGGTCGCATAGGAGGTTTCATCAAGGTTTTATGTATCTTAAGTAATCTGTTAAATGTTGGTATCAAAGGTTGTTCCACTAACAAGAACTCATAAAGATCAAAATCCAGCAACCCATACATCAATAACTCATAAAGCACATCCCTGATGGTATTCACACTTCTATCAATATCCTTAGTATCTATCTCAGCATAAGTATCTACATCTGAAAGCATTTCATGCATGGAGCTTAAATAATCAGTCCTGTTTAGGACAACATCTGCACCCCCTTTATCAGCAGGCCCGATGCTAATGCTATCTAGCTTCTGTAACTGCTCTAAGGCTTCACACTTTAATGCTGTTAAATTAGAAAAATGACTTTTGGTCCTACCAAATGCTTCATATATATCCTGTTTACATACTCTAACAAATGCTTACATTGTACTGGATAAAGGAGGATTAAAAGTACTACGTTTGTTACAAGACAAAGTACTTGACCTTACATTTGAGACATTCATTTGACCATATAAACATTTCAGTGTAATATTCCTGGCAAATAACCTCAAGTCCAAAACAATATCATTAAGTGCCGATCTCTTAGCTGGAATAAAACTCAAGCCCATATTAAGAAGCGCAACTTCAGTTAAGGTAATATCAGACAGATTATATACAAGTTGATTATATCCTAGCAGCTTAGATGTATATGCCAAATCCATATGACCAGTTCCCTCTGCCAAACCTACCACTGAATGATGTTCTTCAACCAGTGATGTTGCAGAGGGAAGAGTCAGTTGAAACAGTATTGGATAGGTCATAAACAGGCCAATCTAAACCGTGCGGTCTCTGTAAACATATTTGTTTCTTGTTACGGTCTTGTTCAGGCAATTCTGATGTTAAGTGATTATCAAAAACAACAGTAGAAAACTCATCTAAAGGGGCACTTACACATTCATAGTGACTTTGTGAATCATGCTGGCAAATTCTTCCTGTATCTAACATCAAACGTGGTGGTTCTTGGAGCAGTTGGTCATTCACCTCTACTGCCGAAGTCTGTGCTGCATTGTGATGCTTGCTAAAGACTTCTGCTTCTGATGATCCCTTATAGGCAATCACCCTCTGCTGGAGGTACCGGTAGCTTTGTGGGCAGACGTAGTGCAGTAAAAAGGTTAGCAGAGAAAGAAAGTATGGTGGCCACTAAATCTCACCCAACCTCTTTAACTTTGCTATTAGCCCCAGGTGAAGTGGCAGTTACTCATGATTTAATATTTGCTGAAATAGATGCTTGACTACCAGCCAAGTCATCTTGGTTGGAATGCAATAACCCTGTTTAAAGATGTAGAGTCTTGCTGGTTGTTTGCATTAGAGATAGTTACATTATCACCAGTAGGTTGTCTATGTAAATTCTGTCTCAGACCAAATGGGGCAATATTAAATTCATGGCTCCTCTGCCAGGCAAAAATATGCCCTTTGGTGACATTTGAATAGTCCCTATGAAGTTTCTTTTGCTTCTGTTGCTTCAGTCTGCACTCATAGGCTAGTAGAGCTGCACAAACATTGTCTAGTCTCAACATAAAGTCCTCATCAGGATAATCCATTTTTAATTGTCACAGAAGCCATTCTTCCTCCACTGTAATCAACATTTCTATAGGCAGATAATAATCCACCAAGAGTCTTAGGTAACTAAAACTCAGTTCCAGGTTCAATTTCTGCCATTGTGAGAGTAGCTCAGGTTCAGCATTGCCCTGTGTGGGCATTTTGGTAATTCTCAAGCCCCTTGGTATAACTTTGTATTCAAGGCAAGCTTCTAGATGGAATCTTTGCCATTCATACTTCTTTAATTTGTACATGAGACTCTCAAATTGTTTTAGGAGACTTAAAAAGTCTGATAAATCTTCTGTTTGTTCCAATAAATCTGCATATGACACTTTAAAGTTCAAACATAAAAGAAGGTTTGGCTGATTACATACATATTTAATATCCTTATCTAGTCCATCATGTGCATAATTATCTCTTCTGGAAACTTGACTTTCCAAACTGATAATTTCAGAATCAATTGATTCAGCCATGTCAGTGTGGTGCTGAACAAGGTAAAGCAAACAAAACAAACAGCACCCACTCCCGCTAAAGGTAGCTCACAAACAAAAAAATCCTAGATAAGAGAAACAAAATGTGAGCAAACCAACAGAGCTGAATAAAGGCCAAAAAACATCCTATGTAGATTCTTTATTTAAAAAAGGGATGAGCGCTTTCACGGAGTTACTGCTTCTTCAGATCCACATAAAAAGCAACTGAAAACTAATACGTTATACAAAAAATAAAATGATATGCTACTAAAAACAACAAATCAAATGAATCTTATCTTAATTAATGCTGGCTTTAAAGGAATATTAGCATTAAGCCCTGGCTCTTTATGAGCTTGCAGTGCTATCATCCATTTAACTTCCAAATTCTCCAAAAAATTATTGACATCACCTCTCCTCATACCAGGTTTAACTAATTGCAGGACTCTGAAATAAAAGATATTATGTCCTGTTTTAACTGTGTGTGTTGCCAAGGCATTCGTGGAAGCATTGTTCCTAATATTACCAACATGGTCCAAAATCCTTTCTTTAAACTTACACATCATTTTACCTACATAAAAACTAAGACACTGCGTACAGGTTACTAAATAGATTAGACAGCTACTGTTACATGTGGGAGAAAATCTGGGAACAAATTCTCTCTTGGTGCTGGGATGAATGAACACTTGTTCTCTAACTATAAAAGTGCAGGCTTTACATTTACCACAAAAAAGGAAAGCATTGTGGAAGAATAGTATATTACATAAATCCAGTATGCATCCTTCGCATATTTTTCCAAACATTGTAAAAGGACAATCCTTGAGGCTATCACATCTCAATACAGAGAACAAGGGTATGACTGAGTCCATTGGTAATCTTTTGCATGACCTCTCGGCTAGGGGTACCCTGATAAGTTGACAGCTAATGTTTGTAAAGAGGTACAATCACAGAAGGATCATAAATGAGCCCCTTATTTTTCCACTAAACTCAGAATATATAATAGTAGGCACTGTTACAGTAATCCGAGTTATGGATATCCTACGATGCTTTTTACATATTCTAGTAACATCTCTGAATTTTGTGACATCGTCAGAAAGAATTGGCCTATACTATTAGTGGATGAAGGTATAAGCAAAGTAGTTGGGTGTCATCCCAGCTTTATGTTTAGAAATAATTAAAGTTTGAAAAGGATGTTATGCTATGGTCCTAGAGCTGCAGTGTCTGATTCTCCACAGGGTTTTGGAACTTTTTCTTGTGGTAAATGTAAAGCATGCACTTTTATAGTTAGAAAACAAGTGTTTATTCATCCCAGCACCAGGAGAGAATTTGTTTCCAGATTTTCTCCCACATGTAACAGTAGCTGTCTAATTTATTTAGCAACCTGTACGCAGTGTCTTAGTTTTTATGTAGGTAAGACGATGCGTAAGTTTAAAGAAAGGATTTTAGACCATGTTGGTAATATTAGGAACAATATTTCCACAAATGTCTTGGCAACACACACAGTTAAAACAGGACATAATATATTCTGTTTCAGAGTCCTGCAATTAGTTAAGCCTGGTATGAGGAGAGGTGATGTGAATAATATTTTGGAGAATTTGGAAGTTAAATGGATAATAGCACTGCAAGCTCATAAAGAGCCAGGGCTTAATGCTAATATTCCTGTAAAGCCAGCATTAATTAACAAAAGGTGAATTTGATTTGTTGTTTTTAGTAGCATGTGATTTTATTTTTTTGTATAAATTATTAGTTTTGAGTTTTTTTATGTGGATCTGAAGAAGCGGTAACTCCGTGAAAGTGCTCATCCCTTTTTTTTAAATAAAGAATCTACACAGGACGTTTTTTTTGGCCTTTATTCAGCTCTTTTGGTTTGCTCACATTTTGTTTCTCTTATCTAGGACTTTGTTGCTTGTGAGCTACCTTTAGCAGGAGTGGGTGCTGTTCGTTTTGCTTGCTTTACCTTGTTCAGCACCACACTGCACATGGCTGAATCAATTGATTCTGAAATTACCAATTTGGAAGGTCAAGTTTCTAGAGGAGATAATTATGCACATGATGGACTAGATAAGTATATTAAATATGTATGTAATCAGCCAAACCCTCTTTTATGTTTCAACTTTAAAGTGTCATATGCAGATTTATTGGAACAAACAGAAGATTTATCAGACTTTTTAAGTCTCCTGAAACAATTTGAGAGTCTCATGTACAAATTAAAGAAGTATGAATGGCAAAGATTCCATCTAGAAGCTTGCCTTGAATACAAAGTTATACCGAGGGGCTTGAGAATTACCAAAATGCCCACACAGGTCAATGCTGAACCTGAGCTACTCTCACAATGGCAGAAATTGAATCTGGAACTGAGTTTTAGTTACCTAAGACTCTTGGTGGATTGTTATATGCCTATAGAAATGTCGATTTGAGCAGAAACGGAACGGCTTCTGCGACAATTATAAATGGATTATTCTGGTGAGGACTTTATGTTGAGACTAGACAATGTTTCTGCAGATCTTCTAGCCTATGAGTGTAGATTGAAGCAACAGAAGCAAAAGAAACTTCATAGGGACTATTCAGACTTCACCAAAGGGCATATTTTTGTCTGGCCGAGGAGTCATGAATTTAATATTGCCCCGTTGGGTCCGACAGAGAATGTAGATAGACAACCTACTGGTGATAATGTAACTGTCTCTAATGCAAACAACCAGCAAGACTCTACACCTTCAACAGTGTTATTGCATTCCAACCAAGATGCCTTGGCTGGTAGTCAAGCATCTATTTCAGCAAATATTAAATCACGAGTAACTGCAACTTTACCTGGGGCTCGTAGCAAAGTTAAAGAGGTTGGGTGAGATTTAGTGGCCACCATACCTTCTTTCTCTGCTAACCCTTTTACTGCACTACCTCTGCCCACGAAGCTACCAGGTACCTCCAGCAGACGGCATTCACTTATAAGGGATCATTGGAAGCTGAAGTCTTCTGCAAGCATCACAACGCGGGCACAGATGTCGGCAGTAGAGGTGAATGACCAACTGCTCCAAGAACCGCCACATTTGATTTTAGATATAGGAAGAATTTGCCAGCATGATTCACAAAGACACTATGAATGTGTAAGTGCCTTTTTAGATGAGCTTTCTACTGTTGTTTTTGATCATCACTTAACATCAGAATTGCCTGAACAAGACCGTAACAAGAAACAAATATGTTTACAGAGACCACATGGTTTTGAGTGGCCTGTTTATGACTTATCCAATACTGTTTCAACTGACTCTCCCTCTGCAACATCATTAGCTGAGGAATATCATTCAATAGTAGGTTTGGCAGAGGGAACTGGTCATATGGATTTGGCTTAAACATTTAAGCTGCTAGGACATAATCAACTTGTATATAATCTGGCTGATATTACCTTAACTGAAGCACAAGTTGCGCTTCTTAATAAGGGCTTGAGTTTTATTCCAGCTAAGAGATTGGAACTTAATGATATTATTTTGGACTTGAGGTTATTTGCCAGGAATATTACACTGAAATGTTTATATGGTCAAATGAATGTCTCAAATGTAAGGTCAAGTACTTTGTCTTGTAACAAACGTAGTACTTTTAATCCTCCTTTATCCAGTACAATGTAAGCATTTGTTAGAGTATGTGAACAGGATATATATGAAGCATTTGGTAGGACCAAAAGTCATTTTTCTAATTTAACAGCATTAGAGTGTGACGCCTTAGAGCAGTTACAGAAGCTAGATAGCATTAGATTCAGACCAGCTGATAAAGGGGGTGCAGATGTTGTCCTCAACAGGGCTGATTATTTAAGCTCCGTGCATGAAATGCTTTCAGATGTAGATACTTATGCTGAGATAGATACTAAAGATATTGATAGAAGTGTGAATACAATCATGGATGTGCTTTATGAGTTATTGATGTATGGGTTGCTGGATTTTGATCTTTATGAGTTCTTGTTAGTGGAACAACCTTTGATACCAACATTTAACGGATTACCTAAGATACATAAAAACTTGTTGAAAGCTCCTATGCACCCTATAGTTTCTGGGCGTGGTTGGGCTATGAGCCCCTCTCTCAGTATGTAGAAATTATATTAAAACCTCTATTAGAGGAGGCCTCCTTGGTTTTAAAGGATACACAACATTGTCTGTTGACTTTATTTGATAAAGTACAAGATCTTGATCTGACAAAAGTACTGTTAGTTTCTTTAAACATTAAAACTCTATTTACGGTAATTCCGAATACAGAGGGCATCGATGCTGTTAGACTTTATTTAGCACATCATAGCCAGTATAGCCATAATATTGTAACCGTGATCTGTACACTGTTGGATCTGATTTTGAATCATAATGTCTTTCTTTTTGATGACTGCTATTTTTTGCAGAATCGAGGGGTGGCCATGGGTATCCCGTGTGCCAACATATATGCAAATTTTGTGTTGGCACAGTGGGAGGAAGAATACATACTGAGTAGTAATATCTTTAGTAAATGCCTACTGTACTATGATAGGTTCGTGGTTGACATCCTTCTGTTATGGAAGGGGAATGAAATACAACTGAATGGATTTATTAGGTATCTTGAAGGCACTACTAGTTATCTTAGATTCATTATGAATTGGTCATTAACTAGTATAGACTTCTTGGATTTTACATTGTATAAGAATGATTTGGGCAGGCTTGACACCAAATGCTTTAGGAAAGCATGCTGTAAGAATAGGATATTACATAAATCCAGTATGCATCCTTCGCATATTTTTCCAAACATTGTAAAAGGACAATCCTTGAGGCTATCATGTCTCAAAACCGAGGACAAGGGTATGACTGAGTCCATTGGTAATTATTTGCATGACCTCTCGGCTAGGGGGTACTCTGATAAGTTTACAGCTAATGTTTGTAAAGAGGTAGAAGTACAGAGGGATCATAAAGGAGCCCCTTATTTTTCCACTAAACACAGAATATATAATAGTAGGCACCGTTACAGTAATCCGAGTTATGGATATCCTAAGATGCTTTTTACATATTCTATTAATATATCTGAATTTCGTGACATCGTCAGAAAGAATTGGCCTATACTATTAGTGGATGAAGGTATAAGCAAAGTAATTGGGTGTCATCCCAGCTTTATTTTTAGGAATAATAAAAGTTTGAAAAGGATATTATGCTATGGTCCTAGAGCTGCAATATCTGATTCTCCACAGGGTTTTCAAACTTTTTCTTGTGGTAAATGTAAAGCATGCACTTTTATAGTTAGAGAACAAGTATTTATTCATCCCAGCACCAGGAGAGAATTTGTTCCCAGATTTTCTGCCACATGTAACAGTAGCTTTCTAATTTATTTAGTAACCTGTATGCAGTGTCTTAGTTTTTATGTAGTAGGTAAGATGATGTGTAAGTTATAAAGAAATGATTTTGGAACATGTTGGTAATATTAGGAACAGTGTTTCCACAAATGTCTTGGAAACACACACAGTTAAAACAGGACATAATATTTTTTATTTCAGAGTCCAGCAATTAGTTAAACCTGGTATGAGGAGAGGTGATGTGAATAATTTTTTGGAGAATTTGGAAGTTAAATGGATAATAGCACTGCAAGCTCATAAAGAGCCAGGGCTTAATGCTAATATTCCTTTAAAGCCAGTATTAATTAAGAGAAAGTGAATTTGATTTGTTTTTAGTAGCAAGTGATTTTATTTTGTGTATAAATTATTAGTTTTGAGTTGCTTTTTATGTGGATCTGAAGAAGCGGTAACTCCGTGAAAATGCTTATCCCTCTTTTTTAAATAAAGAATCTACACAGGACTTTTTTGGCCTTTATTCAGCTCTGTTGGTTTGCTCACATTTTGTTTCTCTTATCTAGGTCAACTATATCCACAGGCTCAATATATGTGATATCATTAATTACCAGTTTGGCACAAATCTGGGCCTTTCATTTTAGGTTATGTATGTAACTAAAGAAAGCCTTATGATTTTTCTAAGTTGACAAAGCTAATTTAGATTTGCAATTTGCTTTGGAGGACTTCATAAGAGGTCTTATTTGCTTGTTTAAGCTGAGGAAAAAGTGCTTCCAGTTTAGGGCTTACTTCCTCTTACTCTTAGACAGCAATTTTTTCCTCTTACTGTAAAGTCTTTTAATGTCAGTTGACCAGCAGCAGGTCTGCTCTTCCTTGAAGAGCTTGTTTTGGTCCTATCAGGTATGACTGAGTCAATGCAGTTATATAATTGTTTGGATAAATCATTTGTGTAGAATTTGGTATAGTTGCTATTTCCATCTGGGGGGGAGGGGGTACAGGGAAGGTATTTTTGCCATCCTATAAGAGGTTAGAATCTGCTTTGGAGAAAATCTTTAGTGTAGTTGCTGCTGGGGTGGGGCAGGTCAGGTGTGATAGTTACTTTGACTGAGACTGATTGTGGTCAGATCTCACCAGGGAAGACCTCACAGTGGGGGTGCTACAGCAGTCCCCCATATTGGTAAGCACAAGATCCAGGATGTTGACACCCCTTGTGGGGACGTCAGCCAGCTGGTCCAGGGCATTGGAGTTAACGGAGTCGTGGAACCTTTGGGCAAGTGAGTCTGAGCACAAATAATTTACTCAGCCAATGAAGCATAATGTGACTGTTTACAGACAAAGGTAAAAGGGATGCTGGGAATCTTGGCTCAGGAAATGAAGTCTGGAGCCACCAAGGCCACACTGTTGCAGAGGTTCTGTTAAGATGGAATTTTGGAGGTACTGTGCTCGGTCTTGTTCATCACAAAATATAAAACTAGGCTGGTATGGGGTGTGCCTTGAAGAGGCCTCAGTGAGGGGAAGAGAGTAAAAGGGAAGGAGAATGAGTTAAGGGTCAAAAGCGCTTGCCATATAAACTGTGAAATTCAGAAAAGTATAGATGCGGCGATACAGAATTCCCTGTAAAATGAAATGGAGACGTGTATGTCAAAGAAATTTGATTATAATTTGACTGAAACAGATGAAGGTAGGCTGGAGTAAGAAATAAAAAGAAAACTACTGCTGCCAATGGGTCTAGCTGAAGCATAGCTGCACAGTCAACAAACTGTTTGGGTCTTCTTACTTCAGCATATCTGCATGCTTGTAAATATGCAGTTATTTAATAGAAATTACATAAAATAATATTTGTCAGAGTACGGGTAAACAGGATACGTTTTTCTAAAAATCTTTAATGTAACACCAAACAATCTAGGCAGCATCATCCAGATACAGAAAATAAAACATGTTTATTGATAGCATTTATGTGTGCACATGCATATAGGTTTATATTAAGATGATGTGGCAGTCAACATATAAAAGCAGTTATTGCAAGGTCAGTCTGTGACTCGATGGTATTTGAACCTCGATTCCTTAATACACAGTCAGTACTGTTGCTGTTAGTCTGTAGGATATTGTTCAGGCTTCTTGCAGCTCTGACTATCAATCTGTAGTAAAACTAACCTAACACTAGCTTCATAAGGAAATATAATGCTTCAATATGTGCAAATCATAAAGGCAACTTTCATAGTCCATGCATTTAAAATGTTACACAGTGTTTTGTAATATATGTGTTTTATTATTGCTTATTTATTTGTTAAATGGGTGGGTAAGGTAGTCCTCACATCTGTTTCAATGAAGACCTAGGCCAAAGGCATGTGACCAATAAATAAGATACTCATATAAGAGAGCATTTTACAATCATAACATGAAACCAGTACAATTTAGATTATAGTATCTAAAGCTAATTGCCAACAAAACAGTATATTGTTAAACTAGTAAAAGAACATAATGTTAGAACAAACCATAGATATTGTTAAACTGTTTTAAGTAAATATCTTAGTTATGAGAATAATCATTATTTATAAATCAAGCTATGAGAAGAATGAGATAACTTTATATATATAATATATATTACTTTTGCAATATTATTTTTTTAATTCAGAGTTTTAAAGCAGTATTTTTACCACTGATGTGGTTTGTTATGGGATTCAGTATGTGCCTAAAATCAAAAGAGGTAGCATGAAGTACCACCAGAATGTATTTAATTTCTTGATGGAGATGTAACCCAATATGCTAATAATATTGTATTACTTTTTATTTTTGTCTGCTTTGCTGCTGTTCCCAGTTCTGTAGAATTCTGTGCAAATGAAAACATATTGATTTTCTTCAAGAAGCAGGAAAGCATAACATTGGCATGGATGATAAATGATGCAGCGTCTGTTCTTGGTATTATACTGCAGTTGAAAAATGGGTATTGATCAGTGTACAGCAAGTAGTTCCCCATCAAACTATCAATTAACCATATGGATTTCCATTGCTTATTCATGCACTTGTTATGTTGTCTATAGCCTAGGAAGCAGATGAGGTTACCCATCCATACTGCATGTACAGAGGAAAGCAAATCAGAAAATACTGTGTTCCAGGATCATGCCATGCCATATGAACAGCTACAGTTTTCAGGATTTTTGAAATATTTCACAATACCCCTGTGTCTTTCTGAATGCATATCACAGCTGAACCTAAATGTTTTTGAGTTTATAGCAGCGTCACCCTTTTTGCTGATGGCTGGGGAGAAAACAACAATGAACACCGTGTGTTGAGGTAACTGGTTTGTAAGACTGGTGGAGGTGTTCGCTTGTTACTTTATAAGAAGTAATACTAATGAGCATGTCGACATGTTATGCTGCTCACGTTGTACTACTGGATAGAGTGCGCATATAGTGCAATAACAGAAGCTTCTCTGTCTCTGTCGAGGATTGACGAGTCACATACTTAATAACGAATACATTATTGTGGACCAGCACAGATATACTCTACCATGCATAGCTCCATGTATGCAATGATTTCTGGTAGGTGAGTGCCGGGATTGTACAGTTATATATGTCCAAAGGATCACTACTAACAGGTGGGAATATCTTGCCAGGGATAGCCATTCATCTGGCTAGGATACCAAAGCCTAGGCATCTTCCTCTTATGCTGTACCTCTGATGTACGATACAAGCTCTCTAAGGTTACGGTCATATACCCTGGGCTTTTGCATTGAAAGAACAAGCTACTCAAGCCAGGTCCAAAACATATGAGTGAAGGTCTTGGCAAGGGGAAGAAACCTGGAATGGGCACCACTGGTTTGAGTGATATCTGATTGAACCACCACAGAAACTCCTCCTTTAGGAAAGACTGGATCATATGTTGGACACATGTTATAACAGGAAATGACTTAACGTTTTGTATTCCAGCCAGACATATAGCTATCCCTGGTGGGATATTTTCACTTGTAAGTAATATTGCAACAGAGATTATAGGAAGGACACCACACAGTACTTTTTCAGAGACGGACTGGAGCACAGTATTTTGGTCATATAATCTTTACTAACTGTCACGCTAAATGAGTCATCAGTCTTGCTACTTTTTAATTCTCTTTGTAAGACTTGGCATTTAAGGAGCCATTATTTTATATGTTAGCACTGAATAGAGATAGTAGAACTGAATATAAGTTCATTATTTTTTCGATATACGGGCACACATCCATATATATATATATATATATATAAAGAGAGAGAACCATACATGCATGCATGCACACACATATATATTTATAAAGAGAGCAAATAAAGGGAAAGCTAGTCATACAGGAATGATATTGAAATACAAATTACTGAAATAGACTGTTGTCATAACTTCTGTCAAAGATCACTTTGGATTTTTATTAAAAATAAGAAAACAGGATTCAAGCTGATATTGCTTGTTTAAACCATAGTTTATTAAGTAAAAACAATATATATATGATGTTGCATACATTCATGTATAAATAATTTTAGTCCATAGCTATTGTAAGCTTGGGTTTCATGGTTATTATTCAAGCACTGTGCCTTTAACGAGTGACGTAAATTACACGCATAGCGCGTATATTTAGCAGTGCCTTTCTATCTTTTGACTGCACACTGAGGACGCTGTGAGCGAAACCGGCCACCGGTTTGTGTTATGGGGCTGTGGATGTCCTAATAAACTACTCTTTACTTTATGCTGACCTTGTGATGATTTATTTCGTGTGCTGGGATCTTCTGTGAAGTTTGTGTATTCAGCCCGAGCACCAACTGGTTCCGTGCATCATTTCTGTGTTTGGCTTGTCGGTTACGGAGTGCTGGAACTACTCTTTCTGTGGATTATTCCATTTTCAAGGGCCCGTGTTTTCCATTTTTATTGTGGAGGGCCTTGATTGATAAGTGTCCTGTTTTGTGAATACATACGGGTCTACATTTGGTCGATATTTGGTCAGCTTAAGTGTAAGAGGGTGATATTTTTCCTACTACGGCCTTGAAGTCATGGCGAAAGGTACTGATTTTTTGAGTTATATTAAAAGTCTGTCCTCTGATATAAATGACAGTGTTTGTTTTACTGGTGAAATGGAAAGATAAACCCACGGAAGCAGCAGAATGTTTCCATGGTTTATTAGAGGCATCTAAACGTGTCATGGCTAATGTCTGGCATTGTAAGTTACTAAAGGCGTACTTAGTTGCTAAAATAGCACCGAGGGGTTTAAGGGTGTATGTGGAACCGGGTTTGGACAACATGGACGAGAACTTTATGGCGAAATGGAGGAGCATACAAGCAACTGCTTCTAGTATGTTCTTGGAACTGTTGGTTGAACATTATGAGTTACAGCTGCCTAAGTTGTTGTCTAAACTTGATGAATGTTATGTAAGTACGCAGAAATTTGTGAATGCCTCTGAATATGAGAATCTTTATACTAAATTCATTAATGATTCAGAGAAATATGATAAAGAGCTTTCTAAGCGGAAATTACAAAAATACCAACGTGATGTAAATTACTTTAAGCAATGCACCATGTATACTTGGAAGAAAATTAAAAAGGGCGTTTGTTTTAATGAAGACAAGTCAACTCCCAGGCCCAAAAGAAAGAGGGTGAAGTCTATTTTAAGGCGGCATGATGATACAACCAGCGCCTCTGATTTTTCTTCTAGTGTGTCTAATACTGACACTGAGCCTGAAAGTGTACCAGAGGTTCCTTCACCTTTGTCCAAAAGATTTAAAGCCCCTTTAGAAGGGCAGGGCGCAAACACAGAGGGGGTAGAAGATGTTATACTGAAAGCTTTCAAGGAGCAAATGTTACAACACAAGGTGTAGATGGACCACCCGGTGGTCAGTTGAATAATGATATTAATAATTTGGTCATTAATTTAACTGACCTGGAGTTTTCCTCCAGTGAAATCAGTGTGCTCAATAAAGGCCTAGGATTTATTCCTTCTTTTTTTGTATCTCATTTTGATGTCATTAATGATGTAAAGTGCTTTTGCAGAAAACTTAATTTGAAATATTTTTTTTTCAGATCCTGAGCATGTGACCCAATATGAGAACAGAACTGGATTTAAATTTAAGAAATCACAGTTCATGCCACCCTACCATAGTACAGTCAAACTGTTTGAACAATTAGTAATCAAAGACTTACATTTACATGAGTCTGAGATCTTTTTAAAAAAACAGTATAATTTGACCATGGATGAAAATAAAGCCCTAATTAATCTTAAGAATAATAAAAATATAGTGATAGTTGGGGCCGATAAGGGTGGGGCAGTAGTCATCTGGGATAGAAAACACTACTTAGCAGAAGCACACAAACAACTGTCTAATATTGAATACTATACTAGTCTTGATTCTGATCCAACTTTACAACATAAACAGGTCATTGATGATTATTTAAAGCTATGTTGTGAACGTCATTTTATTACACCACAGCTGTTAAAAGAATTACTAGTAGATTGTCCAGTCTTACAATACTTTTACATATTGCCTAAGGTGCACAAAGACCTTTTGAATCCCCCAGGACGTCCGATAGTAGCAGGGAGAGGATCATTGACAGAACCGCTCTCTGAATACTTGGAATTTAAATTAAAGAAATTGTTGCCCTATGTGAGAGCTCGTATTAGGGATACACAACAATTTCTGGCATTAATAGATGATATCCAAGTGGACAGAGACCACTTTTTGGGAACATTAGATGTCCAATCCCTTTATACATCTATTCCACATATGGGAGGTACTGAGGCAATCAAATATTGGATGAACTATTCGGGTATCTTCTCCAGTGAAGAGCAAGAATTTTTGATTAATATTCTTGGGTTAATGCTTGAACACAATGCCTTTACATTTAATGAACATTGGTATTTACAGGTGAAGGGTACAGCGATTGACCTGTTTATGGGATACTTTGAAATACAATATATTTATACCATACCCCCAATGTTCAAGCCTTATTTAATCATGTGGAGAAGATACCTTGACGATTGTTGGGTAGTGTGGGGGGGATCTAGGGAGCTTTGGCATACTTTCATACTATATTTGAATTCTAATGTTTATGGTTTAAAATTTACAGGGAACATAAATTTGCATGAAGTAGAATTCTTGGATGTTTTAGTGGGCAAGGAGAATGATGGTTCTCTCTATACGGATTTATATAGAAAACCTTTCTCCAAAAATTCCTTGCTACATGCCAATAGCTGTCATCCCCCCCACACTATCTCTAACATACCTGGTTCACAGTTTCAACGAGCCAGAAAAATTTGTTCATCTGATGAACGGTATCACAACAAAGCTTTGGATTTAGAATGCAGATTTTTGTATAGGGGTTATCAAAGGAATGTAATCAGTAGGGCTAATAATGATGCCCGTTCCATAGATAGGGACTCCCTATTGATTGATAGGGCACGCAAATGTGATGGTCCCTATACTAGGTTCATCACAACCTATGGAACTAATACTTTTTCTATTAAAAATGTATTAATGAAGCATTGGCACATTTTGGAATCTGATGCATTTTTTAGTACACATATTGACAGAGTTTGTCATTTTGGATATAAAAGGGGTAAAAACCTAGGCCAATATTTTTCAAAATTTAAAAAAGATTTTTCATCTAACACTGATTCACTGGGTATTATGGGGAGTACTTTTTGTGGTTCATGCAGACAATGTAAAGTCATGGCTAAAACAAAATCTTTTACATCAGTCAACACAAAAAAGGTATTTGACATACGATGTCTTATTACATGTAATAGCACTTGGGTTATATACATGGCAGTCTGCCAGTGTGGAGCTTTTTATGTAGGGCAAACTTCTTGTGCGTTGAAGCAAAGGATCTGTTTACATATTAGTGATATCAAGTGTCAACGCACAAGAAGTGCCCTATATAAACATAAACTTGTTCATCCTACATCACATTTTATATTTATAGGTTTGGATAAAGTAGAAGCACTAAACATAGGGGACAGCCACAAACATCGAATGTTAACAAATAAGGAGCGCCGTTGGATTATAAATCTGGGGGCTATGTTCAAACCAGGGTTGAATGACCATTGGTAATAATTGTGGTTTTTTGTAATATTAGATATTATTGGTAAAAACTTTTGCATATTTCCAATCATATATAGGTTACTATGGTTCACCCATTCTGTTGCACTTTTCGGTGGGTTTTACAAAAGGGGGGGATTATTAATATGAATGTGAGTGCACCAATTGTATATACTCATATTCTTATTTATTTTTTTATTTTATTTTTTTGTGCATTCCTTTAACGTATTTGTTTCAAGTCTTTTAGAAAGGATATTACATGTTTGTATGTTTTTGGATGAATGATTGGGTATCTCATCATGTATTACAGTAATCATTAAAGAACAATATTTCATTGTTCAAATACAGTATGGTGATTGAGAGAGATACATATTTAAAGTACCCACTTTTAAGTTTATTCTTTTCAGTTTATTTTGATGTTGCATACATTCATGTATAAATTTTTTTTAGTAGTTGTTAGCTGTTGTTTGGGTTTATTATTTTTATTATGTGCCTTGTTTTGCCTTGGCGTAATTACGCGCATTGCGTATATTATTTAGGTGCCTTTCTCTTTTTTGACTACACTATATTGCTGTGCTGAAGGAAAACCCGCCCCCGGGTTTGTGTTATGGGGCTGTGGATGTCCTAATAAACTACTCTTTACTTTATGCTGACCTTGTGATGATTTATTTTGGGATCTTCTGTGAAGTTTATATATATATATATATATATATATATATATATATATATATATATATATATATATATATATATATATATATATATATATATATATACACACACATATATGTGTGTATGTGTGTGTGTGTGTGTGTGTGTATATACACACAAACATGCACCACACACAGACATACATACACTATATATGTATGTGTATCTGTGATGGTGTACATGCCCATGTACTGAGAATGATCTTAACATCAAAATATTGATACAAAATTATCTAAAACACAAAATATTGACAAAATGGATGTTATAGCAGGGAAGGATGTAAGGCTGGTACATTACTGCCTACTGTTTACCATATCTAAACAGAACTAAGCCATGTTTGCTAGTAATCAAGATCATGACCGTTGTCTCTTTTTCACTGAAGCTGATTGCAAATTCCCAAGTTGCACAGTATTGAACCATAATTACAAATTGATCACGATTGATAATAGATCACACATCATAATATTTTGCAAGTTTTACTTTAATATTGCTGAGAGATGCATAACCGTTAGGTATCTGAGTGACTATAGTCATAGTGCTATGTATAATACATTAAGAGGATACAAAACAGTGTATACTGGCAATAAGAGGAAAGAAGACATGATGTTGGATATGACAAAATAAATACACAATGTACCTTCTTGTACGGCAACACGCAAATATTGTAGGTTCCTCGGAAGTGACCAAGTAGTGTTTGTTTCATAAGCAGAAAGGCACAAAGGGTGTACATTATATAGATATTAGTAGACTCCTACAGGAGTTGTGAGGCATGAGCTTAAAGTGCTTTGCAAGTTCCAGGAAGTGCAGAAACATATGTACACTACACTACACACCCGAGTACTTTATTAAAGTGGAACATCAGTGTTTTTATATACATTTCAGATTATCTGCTTTAGGCAAAAGAAACATTGAATTAATAATGCATTAGGATGTAAAATAATCCTTCTACCAAAAGTTACACATGCCTTTGAGAGAGTAAAATTTATGTCAGATTTTAAATAATCCTGGTGCTGCAGTTTTGATGTAGTTTAAAATAAATGGGTATTTTTGGAGGTGTTACATGAGAATACTACACATTCCTAAGATTAGGAACCATGTATTCATGAAACTGGATGAATTTGTGTAAGTTTGACAGTTATAAGTCTGTAAATACTTTCTTTTTTCTAAAATGATGAGCATAGTAATTTTATCGTGGTACTTGATAAAATATGAGGCCATCATTGCAGCATTCCATCTGAAAAAGTGATTTTGCAATTGTTGTGCAGAGATTTTTGCTGTGATAGAATATGACAATAATCAATGACCGGGTATGAATAATACAGGATTTATAAACAGCTAACATGATTTAATGATAAAAGCAAAGCCCAAATGATCAAATTAGTAATCCAGAGATGGGTAAACCTCCATTATTCAAACGTAGGAGATAATTATTCTACAGTGCCATTATTTAAAAAAGAAATGACTTATATTTTACATAACATCATCACATCTTGGAACGTCATCTTCCTGTAGTATTTCAGCATCATCTTCCTTGTCTGGGGAACAACTTTATCACACACTGCATATGCAAGGGGCATGTGTGTACTGTGACTTGTGCAGTATATTGTGATAAATGCAGGTGTGTGTGTGTGTGTGTGTGTGTGTGTGTGTGTGTGTGTGTGTGTGTGTGTGTGTGTGTGTGTGTGTGTGTGTGTGTGTTTTAAGAAGTCTAGAGTGTGCATTTCTCTTATTTGTTTTTTATCTGTCTTTGGGGAGGATGGGAGGCAATCTTACACCCTTTTAGAAGGAGTGTTTCATTTCTCTGGTTAGCAGAATGGAGAAAACGGTGACTGTAGATTTTGTTTTTAATAGATGCAGTCACACGAGTTATTGCTGTAGGCAATACAGGACTGATAACTTTTAAAACAGGTAGACTGATTGCTATGGCCAATAAATGTGCAAGTTTTTTTTAAATAAATGCAATTTCATTGGATAATGATGCAATGACAAAGCAATACTTCAGACGGTGAGATTCCATAGCTGGTATTTTGAAAGCACATTTATGTAAACATTTAAAATCAGTACAGCTGCAAAGAGGTACTTATTTTCTTTCTGGAAAAACTATAATTTCAGCAAAGAGGATTAAGTCTAGAAGATTCTAGCAACTTATATGTTATAGTCCTGAGTTTGATTCCTTCAGTTTTCACTTGTATACCGTGTGACTCTGAGGATGTCACTTTATCAGATAGTGTTACTAGGATGGCCATTATAAGAGGCACTTGTACTTTGTGGGTCTTATGTGTTCAAAAATGTATGAAAAATATTTAAATAAAAATATTTAATAATTTGGTGGTGCAGCGATTAGTGTTGTCACCTCACAGCAAGAGGTTCTCCAGTTTGATCCTCAGCTGGGGTGCCTTCTGTGTGGAGTCTGCATGTCCTCCCTGTGGTCGTGTGGGTTTCCTCCGGGTGCTCTGGTTTCCTCCCACATCCCAAAGACATACTGTAGGTGGATTGACACTCTAAATTGGCCCTAGGTGTGAGTGCATGCGTGTGTGTGCCTTCTGAGGAAGGTTGGGGGCCGGGCTGGCAACTAAGCACCATAAAACTCCACTGCCAATCATGAGTGGACAGGTGATCCACTGTGGTGACCCCTAACCGGGAGAAGAATAAGAAGATTTAATAATTATTTCATAACTTTAGCAGTTAGCAATAATTGTGTTCTAAGCTTTCAGGAAATTCAAGGATGTAAAGTTATTCCTTCCAAACAGGAAAACATGCTTTTAAGGTAGTAAAAATGATTTCTTGATGAAATTCCAAAGAATACAATTATCTTACTTACAGTAGAGAGAGAGAGACTGAATGTATGAATATGAGAAATATATACTAAGTATGAGGTTGCACTGCTTAAGAGTGTTCCCCATACTCCAAGGTACTCCAAGGCACATCAGTCCTTAGAACAGACACTGAAAGTATGAATATGGGGGTATATCTATATATATATATATATATATATATATATATATATATATATATATATAAAATGTCTGATGCTGTGGTGTCTTAGAATGTTCCCTGTACTCAGAAGTACAGTGATCACTGTTAGTCTATACAAGTACAGGGTGTGTGTCTGGCACAGCCTCACAAGGTGGCTGGTGCAGTAGGTCAAAGCTCCATCTGCTAAAATGTTCTAATGGTCATACAATAAGTTTTCAGATTCATGGTATTTGCTGGACAATCAAACTTTATTTTTTAGAGTTCTAGGATTCATAATTGCTAATCTCATATTTCCCATAGGGTGCCACAGAAATGCACCAAAAACAATCGTATTGTTGTAAGGATTAGTTTGCCTTATGATAACTACTTCTTAAAGGAAGTAAGTTCAAAAATGTAAACTTTGTAAATTGCCATGTTAGTAGTTAACAAACTTCTAATTTAACAGCCAAACATGGTTAAAATATGCATGCATGGCCTGTGTCCCCCCCCCCAGCTGAGTAGCTATATTTCATTAGCTTTTCTGCAGATTTATTATGTATCCGGACAAAATGAAAGCATGAAATGTTGATCATAGAGTTATTCATTCCAAGATGGCACCTGGCATACACCTCTGCAATGTTCATCCACCACAATAATCTTTCTTTAACAGGAAGTAATCCTACCTTCTTCTGATGCTGCTCTCTTTGCCTGGATTATTGTTCCAAGAAGAAAGCTTCATCAACTTCCTTAATATTTTCTAGGTTTTACTGACTTTTACACTTTATATTTTATGTACTGTGATTTATTGTGAGGAAATCAAAGGATGATGGCTTTACAGATTACTTGGAATTAATCCTAGGAGATCCAGTACATATTTTTCTTTACAAGATATGACTACAAAGATGGAAGGTTTTCAGTGTGAAATAGAAAATATTGAGGAGAAAGTTGTCTAGCAAATGACCAGTATTAAAAAGAAAGTTCTAGGGTAAAGCACTCAAAAGATTTAGAATAATATGTTAATGAGAGATGAAAGGTTAAAGAAAGAGAAGACAAATGAATTTCTCTTGAAGCAAAATACTTTTGTGATGGCGAAATTCGAAAACCTGATGAGCGGAAGCAGGACGAAACATTTAAGGATATGTGAGATAGTTGAGAAAGTGATAAGAGATAACATAATTCATTTCTTATCACTTAGATTCCAAAATTTTGAATCTAAATTTTTGAATCTACTTCAGGTTTTCTGTGGTGGATTGAAAGACCAAGCAGACCTTTGGAAATCTAGTTAATTCTGATAAAAGGCCAGTCAGAGTCATGTGGGAATGTTGTAGATCTTGTATGGTCATTGTCTTACATGTTGGCTGGAGATCTTGGTTACATTTAGAATAAATAGGATTGTTTTTCTAAATGAGTTTACCTTATATGACTAACTATAAAAAATAAAAAATAAGAAAGGAAACATTGATTGTGTGTTCACTTTATTGCAGTGAAGTGCAAGTTTATATATATATATATATATATATATATATATATATATATATATATATATATATAAATATATAAAATCTGTCATGAATATAGACGCTATCCTGTCTTTGTGTATTCTGAAAGGGACCACAGCTTCACAGTGAACAAAGTGAAAACTGAAGGGCTTCAGTGATAATTTAATCAAATGTTTCATAAAAAAAGAAGGGCAAAAACAGCTGGTCATTCAGAGATATTATGTTAGAAATTCAGTAAACATGCACATACAGGTCCATTTTTTTATCCAGCATTTCATTCAAAGAGATGAAGGCTGTATCTAGTAGAGAAATATCCATTCATTTTATCATTTGTGATAATAATATGTTCTGAAGATCAAAACAAAATATGTTTGCAAAATTGGAGGCTTTACCACCCGAAGCAAATGGAAGTGCTCTCTGGAGGGGGCATCAGTAAGGCAGCCATGAAGGTGCTTTGCATTCTTGCCAGCATGCTGGGAATGAGAACATTTTTCAAAGCCCTAACCCCACCAGCTTGGCAGAGTTGGAAAAATTAACTACCTCACTTTAGTAACCCACAATGTCCTCACTTTTTTGACTGCACACTTCTGCACACTTGCTCTGAAAGCTACAAATCACTGCTGGCTTAGTGAGCCTATTGCCCTCTGTGTTGCAACCCATTCTCTAAGGGATAGAGACAATGTTTGTGTGACTAGTTCTGCTCCTCCCCCCCAGAATCACCCACCCATTATCCCTAGTAGTCTTGTCATGCATCCAGGACGCTAGTTAGATTTGGCGCTGCCTCTGCTATCTTTAGGTCTTTACTGGTGATGAATAAGTCGATGTGTTAGTTATAAGGTTTTTATGTACTTCGTTACTTTAAAACTGGTGTGTGTGGAAGGGAATTACTCATGCAACCTTTGCAATGTATTCCCGTTGCTTGGATCCTTGATAAAATTTGCAATACATTAGACTCACTCTTTCACATGATAATATTACATAAGAGTATCTTGCTGTCAGTTATAGCTATAATTTCAGAAGACGTTGTTAGATAAGTTAAGCAGCACAGTTGTCTAATAACTAGCTTAATTTTATTTGTTGAAATGTTAATTAACCCACAAGAAAATAAGACTGACATTTAATAAAGCGGTGTCTCTTTACTAAAATATCCATATAAATAAATGTTAAACAAGCTATTTACATGCAAGCTATTGCTGTATTTTTTCCTCTTATAATTTTCTAAATGGGACAAGAATTAAAATTAATAGACTTTAATCTCTTTGCACATTTTTAATAACTCACAGATCAGACATTCATTTCATAAGGTCACAGCAGGCAAGTGTTTACCTTTTTGCTGGTTATACTAAATAATATTTATCAGCCATCATAACTAATGCTGATTACCTGTTCTGATGTGTAAAAATCACTTGGTTCATATGCTGTCCTTACTTTAACACTTGATGTACAGTCTTTGACTATAGTTATATGTTGACAGTCTAACTTTTATTATCATAGGTTCATAGGTTCATAGGTTCATACTAGGCTATCTGCCCTAGGGCATTTATAAGCCTAGCCAGAATGTGTTTGGCTTTCGCCACCCATTTTAAATTTATTTTGCTATCCTCTTTTTCAAGGTTAGTATACTGTGCCTCTGTCTAACAGTGACACAGAAGTGATACCCGGGGTAAACCTACGATCTCCCATCCACTCATCAAGATTCCTCTTGAAGAGAGTCAATGAGGGACACTGCCTAACCTGGACTGGGATTTTATTCCAGAGTGAAGGGAGCCTCTGGGTTATGAATCTGTCCCTCCAGCATGTCCTATTTATTTCAGTGCTGAGGTTCAAGTCTCTCGAGCGCATAGCTCGATGGGATTTGGATTTTCTGAGGTGCAGCATGTCCATTAATTCCAGGTTGGACATGGCTTTATATGTCAGGCACAGATCACCTCTGAACAGGCAGTATGCCACTGAGTAGAGCTGGAGTTTCTTTAACCGGGCAGCATATGGCATCTGTTTGAGCCCTTTGATCCTCTTGGTGAGGTACTTTTGGGGTCTTTCCAGTTGCTGCAGGTGTCTGGTAAGGTACATCCCAAAAGGGCCATTGTACTCAATTATGGGCCTGATGAGGGATGAGTAAAGAGGCATGATCACCTCCCTGATCTAGATGTGAATCCCTTCATGATTAGGTGGGCTATATAAAATGTTTTTCTAACCACTTTGGCCACGTGGTTGTCAAATGAGAGATTGCTATCAACTTGGGTCCCCAGGTCCCTAATTACTTCTTCTGTACTTAATGGATTACCACCTATGTGGTAATTTGTGGGCACTTTGTTTTGCCAAAGGGATGACTATACACTTTTGGCATTTAGCTTGAGGCCATGGCTCTGGCACCAGTTGTCTGTTTCTATGAGGCCCTTTTGGAGGATGCTTGTGTCGGCTGGAGAGTCAATTATGGCCCAGTTTGCAGTCATCTGCGAACTTGGTCAGCCACAGTCCTTCCGTGTTGGCCTGTACCTCCGAGAAATATATACCGAACAAGAGAGGTCCCAGGACTGAGCCTTGTGGGACACCACTTGTAACTGGTTTGGAGTCTGACATGGCTCCAGCAATTCTAACCATGTGGGTTCTGTCCTTGAGCCAGTTTGCAATCCATATAGTGACATAGGGGTTTATATTTAAGCTGGTGAGCTTATCTATAATGCCCGAGTGGGGTATTGTATCGAAGGCTTATGCGAGGTCCAGGTAGGCTGTGTGGACCACCTTCCCTCGTCAATGGCCTTGGTGACTGTTTCAAAGAAATCAACCAGGTTTAAGAGGCAGGATCTGCCCTTAACAAAGCCGAACTGGGTAGGATCCAGTGTCTGTAGGTCCCCAATATCTTTATTTATGAGGTCCATGATGATCCTTTCCATAGCTTTGCAGACCAAGCTAGTCAGGCTTATGGGGCAATAGTTTCCAGGATCCGTTGAGGCACCACCTTTATGGAGAGGGACCACTGTTGCTGTACGCCACTCTTTGGGCACATATCCTGTAGTAAGGCTGAGATTGAACAGTAGTTTTATGTTTGGGTTTAGCTCTTCTTGGAGTTCATGTAGGACGCAGCAAGGACACCGTATGGTCCCATTGATGCTGTGTTTTTGCTTTGGAGAGGCGGCTCTTACCTGAGCATCTGAGATTTCAGGGGCAGCACTCTGCTGGGATAGATATTTGCCCTTTTGGTGGGGGGGGGGAGAAGTTTGCTCTGAACCTGTCAGCTAGGATGTTGGCAATGTCTGTGGGTTCAGTGTATTTTTGTCATTTTGGACTAATTCTGAGCATATCTGGGAATTACCACCCAGGTTCCTAACATAACTAAAGAAAGCCTTGTGATTATCCTTAGTGTCCTGTGCAATTTTTCTCTCGAAGCTGGCCTTAGACAATTTTATGAGTGCCCATAGTTTTTTGCTAATACTGATCAGTGATGCCTTCCCTTTTTGGGATTTTGCTCTATTATTTAGTAGCTTCCTCCTTCTATTGTATAATTTGTTTATGGCTGGGGTCCACCAGACAGGACGTCTGCCTTTGGAGGATTGGGTCTTGGTTTTATTTGGGATCGCATGATCCATGCATTCTTCAAGGTGTTCATAGAATGCATTTATAAAGGATTCTGCGGTCTGGGCCGTATTTTCCACAGGCCCGGGGGCTTTGAAGGATTCCACCTCGGTTTTGAGGAGTGTGAAATTTGCTTTAGAGAAGTTTTTCACTGTGGTTTTCTGGGCAGGGGGTGCGGTCGGGATGTGAATATCCAGTGAGATTAGTTTATGGTCTGATCTTACCAGTGAGGGATACACTTCTGGTCTGGAGCATAGAGTCCCCATGTTGGTGGTGATCAGGTCCAGTATGTTTTCCCCTCTTGTGGGAGTGGTAACAAGTTGTTCCATAGCATTTGAGTTTATAAATTCTAGGAACCTTTGGGCTAGGGTGTTGGAGCTAGAGTAATGCCCAGTCTATGTTTGGGTAGTTGAAGTCACCCAATATAATGGTGTTTGGAGAGACCTTCATATTTTCCAGTGTTCTCAGGAAGACCGAGTGGGGTTCCTGGGTTTGGGAGGGTGGTCTGTAGCAGGTTATAAACTGGAAGGCAGTTTTACCCACTGTTAGTTGCACATGGATAGTCTCTGATTCTTCGTGCTTTGCCACCAACCTGGAGGTGTGGGTATCTTTGCTGAATATCAATACTCCCCCTCCTTTTGTGGTTCGGTCCAAGTTTTGGGGCCGAAAAGCATGGTATGAGGAAAAACCTGGTATTGCTGGGGTGCTCTCGGGAGCCCTGAACCAGGTTTCTGTTACTGCACACATATCGATGTTCTCCATGCTAAGGAGAGTTTCCAGTGCGTGCATCTTGAGGTTTATACTTCTGGCGTTGAGTAGCATTACTCTTAGTTTCTTATCCCTTGTGATACCTATGGAGGTGGGTTTGTCTTTTGAGCCTTGCCTATAAAAGGCACTATGGGGGTAGCAAGAGCCTTTGCCAATATCTGAAAGCCCAGGGGTGACAGGTGCAAGCCGTCCCTAGCGAAGCATCGTGGCTTATCGAGCATATCATCCCAAGCTGACAGGCATTGGATCCCCTTTGAATGACACCAGTACTTAAGCCAATTGTTGAAATTGATCATCTTGTCTTCATATTGTGGCATCATTCTTAGTGAGGGTAAGATGCTACTCAAGGTCAGGGTCATACCGGCCTAGGCTACATGCTCAGAGAGCTCCTCTATGTCTCTTTTCATGTAGTCCAGGGACGTACATCTCAGGTCATTCACACCAGCATGGACAATGACTGAGTCATATTTGTACTTGCCTTGGAGTGACCTGAGTGCTTGTGTTATGTGGCGGATCCTAGCGTCCGACAGGCTGCTCACCGTGACCCTCTCCTTGTTCAGCCTGGTGAGCGGGACGTCAGTGTGCCTGATGATAGAGTCACCTATTACAAGTGTATCAGGTGTGTTGTTTAGTCTTAAGGGCTGTGACTGTTCGGCACACTGGCTTTGTGAGATATGTGTTGCACATGTTTTGTTTTGGGGTAGCGGTTGCTTGGGTGTCTGCTTTGGAGGTCTCTGCTGCTTAGGCAGATCTTTATTTAGAGCCGCCGAGTATGTTTTTGTGTGATTATGTGTTTGGTTTGCTGTCGTGGTACATCTATGTGAGACTGGAATTGTAGTGAGTGTGGTTTCCTTCTCCTCCTGACTGGTTATGCCAGTACTGAGTTGAGAGAGCTTAGCCTCCAGTTTGGCTATATGGTTGCATCTCTCACATGTGTTGGAATTTGTTGGGAGGAGGAGAGGGTTGTCTGTGTACATGAGGCACTTGTAACATTGCCTCAAGATTCCCAGATTCACCAGCTGGACCGGAGAGGAGATTGACAACTGACCTTTGGACATGCTAGAATAATATTGGGAATTCCTTTATAATTGAAAACAAGGGCCAGTGGGGAGTGAGGGTGTAGTGCTTTTAATTTTTAGTGCTGACTTATATAATTGCTTTAGTGAGCAAGTGCCAGGTAACTTAATTGCAATGTGTTACAGGTAACTTAAATGCAAAAATGACAAACAGTAACTTTCTTTCAAGTGAAACAAGGAAATAAGTACAGTAGCAATGCAGATATCACTAGTGATCCACAGAAGCGCTGAGAAGCCATGTATTAGGTGGAATTAGCATTCCAGGGAAATAACAAGCAAACAAACAACAAACATATAAACAAAGCTAGATTCAGCAGGCCTGGATCTAGTCTATGCTACAGCAAACAAGGTGTACCAATTTCAGTAAGATACAGTTCAAATATTCAGGCACTATAAACCTTTAACCAGAAATTCCCAGCTCAGAAGGGCAGAGTCCAGCCTCTTCTCCCACAAGAGTGCAGACCACGAACCCTCTTAATGTAAAATAACTGGCCTGAAGCCCAAGTGCTTAAACCAGAACTAATACACTTTAAGAATAACAGACACTGGGCTCTCAATCAGCAGTTCCCAACTTAGAAGGATGAAAGCTACCTGTCCTGCCACCACAGTGCATGCCACAAACCTTCCTAATGTAAAACAACTGGTCTGAAGCCCAAGTGCTTAATCCAAAAGACTTAGAATGATAGCTACACTTTAATCAAGTTACTACCAAGCAGTAATAAATACAATTGAATACTTTAGAGAATGCCTGGATTAGTGCTCAAGTTACACAAACAAAGCTAGATCCAGCAGGCCCGAATCCAGTCTATGCCACAGCAAACAAGGCGCACCAACTTCTGTAAGAAGCAGTTCAGATATGCATGCACTATAAGCCTTTAACCAGAAATTCCCAGCTCAGAAGGGCAGAGTCCAGCCTCTCCTCCCACAAGAGTGCAGACCATGAACCCTCTTAATGTAAAATAACTGGCCTGAAAGCCCAAGTGCTTAAATCAGAATTAATACACTTTTAGAATAACAGACACTGAGCCCTAAATCAGCAATTCCCAACCTAGAAGGATGTAAGCTACCTGTTCTGCCACTACAGTGCAGACCACAAACCCTCTCAGTGCAAAACAACTGGTCCGAAGCCCAAGTGTTTAAACCAAAAGGCTTAGAATGAGTTACACCAAGCAGTAATAAATACAATTGAGTACTTTTAAGATGATGCAAAAGTAAAATAAAGTAGGTAGAAACACAAGTACAGTAAAAGCAGATGATTTTTTTTTTCTGAACAAGTGCTGAGATCAAAGAAACAGATTTGAGTGCTGAAACTAGAAAACTGGCTAGTTATAAGAAAAAAAAACTAAGCTAGAAGGCTTCCCTCCAACACAGAAGGGCTTGGGGCTCAGAAGCCTACAAATAGTCTATACCACTTAACAGGAAAGGCAGGAAACAAGCTTAATTTTTTTCTGTTTCCAGATGCTCTCTTTGTACACAGTAGGAGTGCCTGAAATCAGAATATGATCTCACTGCACTCAGTTGAGTGAGCAAATGAGATGGGCCCAGAAGGAGTATCCAAACACAAATTTACAAGAGGGGCGGGCAGTTTCAAGGCCACTAACTGAAGAGCAGAGTCAAAACTTCCAGTTCAGTTAATATTCCTGCAACACAGTTAAAATCAATTTAAATACTGTATTTTTTTGAAAAAAAGGTGCAGATAAAGGTACTTAAATTCTCTTATACGTCCAGTTGATTACAGCAAGTTCTTAGCCGGCCAAAGCTGAGGCTTTTAAGCAGAAAATATTTCACACTGTACCACTTAAATAGGCAAGGACAGGAAATCAAAGAATGTGGCTATCCCCACACCTGTAATTACTAGCAAATATCAAAATTCAGCAAACACTGACTAACGTCCAGTTCAGTTAATATTCCTGCAACACAGTTAAAATCAATTTAAATACTGTAGTTTTGAAAAAAAAGTGCAGATAAAAGTACTTAAATTCTCTTATACGTCCAGTTGAATACAGCTAGTTCTTAGCCGGCCAAAGCTGAGGTTTTTAAGCAGAAAATATTTCACACTGTACCACTTAAATAGGCAAGGACAGGAAATCAAAGAATGTGGCTACCCCCACACCTGTAATTACTAGCAAATAACAAAATTCAGCAAACACTGACTAACTTCCAGTTCAGTTAATATTCCTGCAACACAGTTAAAATCAATTTAAATACTGTATTTTTGAAAAAAAGTGCAGATAAAGGTACTTAAATTCTCTTATACATCCAGTTGAATACAGCTAGTTCTTAGCCGGCCAAAGCTGAGGTTTTAAGCAGAAAATATTTCACACTGTACCACTTAAATAGGCAAGGACAGGAAATCAAAGAATGTGGCTACCCCCACACCTGTAATTACTAGCAAATAACAAAATTCAGCAAACACTGACTAACTTCCAGTTCAGTTAATATTCCTGCAACACAGTTAAAATCAATTTAAATACTGTATTTTTTGAAAAAAAGTGCAGATAAAGGTTCTTAAATTCTCTTATACATCCAGTTGAATACAGCTAGTTCTTAGCTGGTCAAAGCTGAGGTTTTGAGACAGAAAATATTTCACACTGTACCACTTAAATAGGCAAGGACAGGAAATCAAAGAATGTGGCTACCCCCACACCTGTAATTACTAGCAAATAACAAAATTCAGCAAACACTGACTAACTTCCAGTTCAGTTAATATAACTGAAGAGCAGAGTCAAAACTTCCAGTTCAGTTAATATTCCCCACAGTTGAAATCAATTTAAATACTGTATTTTTTTTAAAAAAAGTGCAGATAAAGGTACTTAAATTCTCTTATACGTCCAGTTGAATACAGCAAATTCTTAGCTTGCCAAAGTTGAGGTTTTTAAGCAGAAAATATTTCACACTGTACCACTTAAATAGGCAAGGACAGGAAATCAAAGAATGTGGCTACCCCCACCTGTAATTACTAGTAATTACTAGCAAATAGCACAAATTCAGCAAACATTGTGAACTTTCAGTTTCAGTAATAATAATAACTGAAGAAAACTTCCAGTTCAGTTAATATTCCTGCAACACAGTTAAAATCAATTTAAATACTGTATTTTTTGAAAAAAAAAGTGCAGATAAAGGTACTTAAATTCTCTTATATGTCCAGTTGAATACAGCTAGTTCTTAGCCTGCCAAAGCTGAGGTTTTTAAGCCTTTGAGTTGCTCTTTTACATTTACATTCAGTTTCATTTGATTGCTTAGATATGTTAGCCATCTGCCATGGAAATGTTATATTCTTTCTCTACAGGCAAACTTGAAATAATATAAAAAAGCTCTATTGTTAGTTAATCACACTTTGACTAGTTAAGGCCTTGTATAAGCTTTTAGCTCTTTGGACTGACATATTTATTTAAAGCTCTAGACATTTTTTGGTTTTCCTTTAAAAAATTCTAGACAGAATTAAAAAGTCCATATTGTATTTTATCATCTGTATCAATAGGGCTAGCCTCACCAATTGTGGGGCCCATTTCAGACCATTTTTGTTAGAACCCCAGTTGGACCGCACCATTTATCATCCCACCCCCACCTCAACTGCTTTTCATCCTCTGGCCTTCTGTGCTTAAGGATTATTTAATATTAGGCATCAGGAATACATGTTATTACTATAAATTAAAAACAAAATAATATCTTTGTTTAGTATCTTATATTTTGTTAATAAAACTAAGAAGTCCACACTACTATGGCATAAGCTGAATTTAACATGAAACTTTATAAATTCTTCAGACTCATCACAGTCTTCAACTTTCACCTCTGTGCTCAATACGTTGGGATATCAGGATGCCCTGGCAATTGAGTGAGTGGGATGGACTTGATGGTTGTGAGGAGTTGGGGGGTGTCAAAAAGAACATTGGCATTTTCTAAACTCAGTTATACATTTAATATCACAGTACAACTTTATTCCTTTGTGGGTTTCTAATCAGCTACTACTGCTGCTCTGAACTAAGTCCCTTGCCAAGTTAATTCTCACACGTTGCTGTAATCATGAGACTGTTGAACTTCCTCAAAATGATTAATAATAATAAAAGTCAGCACAGATCTCTTCTTAGAAATGGCATTACACACACACTTATAACACACATAAATATTTCTGAAAGTTTTATTTTATTTATTCATTTAATTATTTCCTAACCCAGATAAGTGGAGTAAAGTTTGTAGACCATTACCAGGCATAGCTCAGGACACAAGGAAAGCGGTAATGATAACATGCAGAGGAACTTTATGACAGCCACTCACTAAGCATCATGTTTTGGCACATGGAAAAAATAAGAACACCTTAAGGAAGCCCACATAGATCTAGGGAGAACAAACAAAACACACAATTTGTTCAACCTGTTTCAGCCAAGTGGAATTATTTTTCCATCCAGTTCTGCCTCCCTTGTTTGTGCTTACTAGTGTTGGTTTTTATACTGCCTGAGGCTGAGTATCCCAGATTTATTTTTTTTAATTATATTTATTAAGAACCAGTCTTTTACCCCACATTGACAAGAGAAGCAAAATAAAACACAGTGATACTCTGAGTCTTTGTATTAAACATGGTCTTCTGCAACAGTAACTGGAGTGATACACAAAACCAGATGGTTAATCTAACCTCAGTTTTAGGATGAAGACCTTGTTGAGCACTCAACAACAGCAACTAACTTCTAATGGAGAAAGAGTTGGTAACAGTGTGAGTCATTCAAGAAAGACAGGTGTCAAAGAACTGCAGTATTAATAGTATACCAGCGATTAGTGCAATGTGTGTGTGTGTGTGTGTGTGTGTGTGTGTGTGTGTGTGTGTGTGTGTGTGTGTGGCTTTTCCCGGTTAGGGGTCGCCACAGCGGAACTCCGATCCGCTAATGATTGGCAGTTGATTTTTACATGCTGAGTTGCCAGCCCTAATGCACAACCTTCAACGAAGGTATGCCCATTCATGCATGTCTCCACGGAGAAGACGCTCTAGCTGAGAGTCGAACCGGACAGCGTCTTACTGTGAGGTGACAGAATGACAGGAAATGTACTCTGAGCTACTGATGAGATTCATAGCTATTGTCGAAGCACGAATACATGTAGGAAAATACTTCCTATTTTGTTGTAGTGTCTATTAGACTAGTCTTATGGGCTACAAAAGGCACAATGACTCTGGCAAAGCCCAGTGTGCGTCAGCCTGTGTGAGCAAGATAGTACTGGGCCAAATAGGTCAAACTGGTCTAAGACCAATCCTGTGTATCAAATAAGGGCCTTACCCTTTCTAAGACATGAAAATCAGCAAATATGCTAAATAAGGCTGCCTCCATATTCTGCTATTGTTTACTTTAGCTACTGAACCTCTACACAATTCTGTAAGACAAGACACTTACATTATAGAATATGATATGGATGCTGAATATGAATTGAAAATCTTATTTGCAGATGGTGTTTTATTTTATCTGAATGATTCACTATTACATATATATAATGCTTCAGAATTTGTTAGTGAAGTTTCTTATTTTATCTTTAATGGCAATAAACCAAATTCTATATTAAATAACTGCTAGACTGATCTGAAAATTGAAAATCAACGTATGTATATTTTAATACATGCATGCATACATACATGCAAGCACTTCAAACAAAGGTAATAATGCCCTTCTAGCCTGCCAATATACCAAAACAGTTGTTCCCATAATAAATGTCCACGCTGTTCATACAAATGTGCCTGGCTTAATGTAATTTAGTAGTCTTTTCCATGCATCAGCTACTTTCTTAGAGAACCAATTAATGCACTTTTCGTTCCTATAGAATCTTCTGCATAAGTTGTCTAATGACTCTCTACTACTTTTTGATAATCCCAAACATTCCCAGTGGTAGTTGTCTTAAAATGTGACATATTACTGAATGAGGTCTCTTCCTAAATCCCTATATGAAACATTGCAGAAGCTCAGATATTTTAGTCTTTCATAATAACTTAAATCTTTGCATCCAGGGATGCCCTTGGTGTATTTCCACTGTACTCTTCCCAGGTTACTTATGTTTATATCTTATAAGGTGTCCATAATGACTTCATCATTTCTGGTTTTCTCATCAACCTATAGTTCTACAACTATCATTAACAAACTGGTTGATATGATTAGAAAAACTCAAAGATGATTTTCCCATATATCCAGGTCCTTAAAAGAATCTACAGTTGTAATCACTGTGTGCTGTATTAAATATTCACCTTATAATTTATGTCTCACAAATCTCACTGCTTAGTTTTTGATTTGTTTGTCATATTAGTCTCCTGTGCCAACTTACATACTTCAAGTCATCTGCATACAGACTGTAGAACACCTTAGATGAAAAAGATAAAGCTGAAAGATACAACCTAAACAAGAATAGGCTTAAGAGAGACTCCTGTGGGACACACTGACTGTAACCTCGAATTTCACTTGTCCAGCTGTTGTATGATACTTGACATGCTTTATTTGTAAGCCATGTGGCTATCCATCTTATGAAGACTACATCAGTTCCTAGTAGTTCTAATTTATTGATCTGTGTTTGTTTATGACCCCATCAAATGCTGAAGTTAAATCTATATAAATGACATCACAGTACAATTTTTCATTCATGGCTGTTATTATATTGTTATAGAATATCATGTTACAGGTGATAATAGATCTGTTTTCAACATATGCATCCTGAGATATGGTTTCAAGATCCACCCTTTCCACTTCTAACAATAGACAATAAATTATTCAGTATGACCTAGTCCATGGAAAAATCCACAACATGAAAGTAAACTTATGGGTCTGTATGACTCTCAGTTTTTCCTACTCCCCTTTCCCTTAAAGATAGATTTAAATAATTGCATGTCTCCAATCTTGAGGAATGTCCCCATATTTAAATGACCTAGTAAATAAATATAATGGTACTGTAAGTACATGCAGAAGTATTCTCAGGTCATTATTACAAATTATGCTTCCTCCCAGTGCTTTGTTTAGATCCAGTTTGCATAATTCTTTTTCAATATAATATAACCTGATTTCAATACCTGAGGTTACCTGAGGGTCACTGGGATATTTTATCACTCCCTTTGTGAAGCCAAACTGCATTGCTTAAATTTTATAAATATATTTATATTATGTTGTGTTTGAGAATAAATTTTAGAATCTATACACAGTTTATGAATTTGGATGCCTTTATTCCTACCACATTTTGTATATCTAGAAAAAGGTTTCCTATTATACTTAATATCTTTATATAAATGTTCTTCAAAGTTTTCTTGATCTTGTCTCACACTTTAATTTGTCTCTCCAGCTTATTTCAGTTTTTGAACTCATAATTTCATATCCTTACCATTTCTTATATATTTTTTGTCTTTTACCTTAATCAGTTATCTTGTTCTTATGGAAATATATCCTCCTGAAGTTGAGTGCCTAGATCCTGATGTTAAACATTTTTTATTGTTTGTATTCAAACAATTTCTCTTTCAAAACTTTAAACATTATTTCTGGAGTTTTTCCAGTGAATGCATCACTCCAATTAGTTTTACATAGTGACTGCTTTGCTTCCATATAATCTGTTATTACTTTCCTGTGCACAGGTTTAGATTTCAATCTGAAATAATCTAGCAACAGATTAACTTTTATAACCCTATGATCACTGCACATCAACTGTGGTAAAACGTGACTTGAAGTAACTGTAATTTCTTTAGGAAGACAAACAATGTGCTGCATGTTCTGTTCCCTGTTAGGTTGTTTCACAATCTGCAGCAATTGTTGCTCCTGAACATATGGTGTAAATAATTTCCTTACTATTGTTGCATCAATATTATTCCAGTCTGTTTCTGGCAAATTTAAGTCCCCAGCCAGTATTATTCTTCCTTCTTGTGTTTCATGCAATAAATATATTAATTCCTTTAGGTTATCAGCTCTTGACTGTGGTGGTCTATACACTCCAACAACTGCCGTGTGTTCCAGGGTTGTCTTTATTGTCACAGTCTACAATATTGGTGTTATCAATAGACATGCAATAAACACAGGTTTCACAACAATCTTTAATCCTTATTACAGCACCTCCACCTGATTTTGTGTTGCAGTAAAAAAAAATTATACCCTGACAAACAGTAACAATATTAATCTTGTGGGAATGTGGCAAATTTTCCAATTAAAAAAAAAACTTTATTATTACTGCTCCTGGCATTAACAACCATCAGAGATGCATCAAATGTTGTTATCTGTGAACTGTTACATTTTCAAATATTTTCAACCTGGCAAAAATCCTACTTTGTGTTTGTCAAATATTGCAAAATATCTGCTTAAAAAATTAATTTCCCTGATTTTAACAAATGCATGTCATCCTGTCTAAAAACATGTGTGTCCAAAATTAGGCTCAGATGCTCTACACACTTCCATTTTATTACAATGTGATAATGTTTCATGTAGGTATTGACCCCCAAAATATTTTTACTCACAATGATCTGACTGAAGTATATGTGATTTGTGACAAATGCATCCTAACACCTGTGATGCCCCCCCCCCTGGGTCAGTAAACAAGGAGCCTCAGTTCAGCTGGTTCACTGTCAGTTTGCCATAATCCTCTGCTGACATCTTTGCCTGCTTTCCCTGACTAAATTAAACTGAACTAAACTAAACTAAACTAAACTAAACTAAAATAAATAAATAAATAAATAAATAAAACTGTTGTAAAAAATGAAACTCTGTACGTTTACCTTGTGGCTGCTGACAGTACACATACCTTTAGAGACAACTGCTTACAGGCTACAGAAGTTCAATTAATATCCACACCGCTGTTCACCAATATGTGACATCCCTCCTCTGGGCCAGAGATCAAGCAGCCTCAATATTCACCACTGTCACCGGTAGAGAATGTTCACTGTAAGAAAAATGGACACACACTGTATTTTTAGATACAGCTCTCTGCACCAAAAACAATGTCCCTTAAGAGCACACAAAGAATGCATACTCCAGTCCTGGGGCTGGGCTTTCTCTCCAGGCCCCAAATAAGACTCCCCAATGACCACTACAGTCCTTAGCCATGTGCTCCAAGCCAAGTCTTCCACCACCCTCTCTGTGAAAGCAGTGCTCTTAGTGTCCCTGTTCAAAATAGCTGTCACACACAGTCTCTTGAGATTTGGATTTTCAGGCACACACTCACCTGGGAAAGGCTGGCACAGCTTATCTGTTCTGCCACTTCCACCCAGACTATAAGGTAGATTCACTGCCACCTGAACACTCAAAGCTAGCTACTTTAAGGTCCTTGCAAGGGTACCCAATTACACTTAGTAAAATTAATATTTATACAAATTTAACTAGGCAGCAAGACTTTCAAGAACATTGAGCCACAGTGTCACTAAATAAATGCAAGTACTCCAAAGGTTTAAATATTTCTAGAAGACCAGCCACAATGCAAGGTTTAGCTATATTTAATAACAGATAATAAAAAAAACATGAAAATACTGAATATCTATTTACAATAAACATCAGAATTTCAATCACAGGAAATATAAAAAACAACACCAATGGAAAGACTGAGACAGATACAGAAAAAAACTACATTTAGCTAATCTCACTATATTTTCTAACTGGCTGAAAAATTACTGTTCTCTACTTACTTATTAAAGCAAGACAAGATGAAAGTGGATGAGTGTCTCTTGTCAGATCCAAAAACAGAGTGCACTTATCACATCTCCCACTACTATTCAAATTCAATTTCATTGCTGGCTACAGAATGACATCTCATCTGGTCAGCTGACTCTGTGGCTCCCACACTACCCCCTCACTAAGAAACTGAGCCATGATCTTGCACTGATGTGTCACAATACACTCATAGAATTTTAACTAAGGTTTATTAAAGCATCTGGAAATTGTAAAACAATTCCAACACTTCTACCATTCCAGCAGAAACTAAGAAGCTATTCTCTGGCAGCATTAAGACCTGTAAGATAAAATCTTTATGGCCTAAACCAAGTGATTTAATTTCAGGCTATTTTTGTTAAGGCCAGCTAGGCTGAGCTTAACATTTTCTCTGGTAAAATATATACATTTCATCAGTTACAACAATACAGTCTGACATACATGTATATTTATTTTCTATCTAGCAGGGCCCACTGTTGACACATTTTTAACACAAGCAGCTTCACAAATACATTTTAACACAAGCATCTGTACAAATCAGTTTGATATTCAAATGACATATAATTCTTTACAAACTCCAGCTAGCTATGCTTGCATATGTTATACATATGCTGCTCTACACCCTCTGGCACAGCTGGCATTGCCTCACATCATCACAACACCTATATAAGCCATACTTTCTTAAAGGACTGTAAGTTCCCTACTGACAGTCAGAATGTCCTTGTGGATGAGTTCATTTGTACCAACATGAATAAAAGCGTATTGGTTCTTCTTAACATTAAGGCATTCTAAGGCCTTTCTCACATCCTCTATGTTTGCAACCATAGCACTTGTCAATGTATATCATCTTGTTTGCAATTGTAAATATCAGTTCCTCTAATAATTAAATCTCCACTTACAAGAATATCTTTTCTCAGCAAATCTGAAGAGTCTTCAACTTCTAATTCGGTAGTATCTGCTGTATCAGTTGTTACAAAGGAATGATCTTCATCACCTTTAGTCATATTAATACCAATGTTTTCATTGCTTATTACATTTTCAAACATAAAATTCTCATCCATCTGTCTTTGTACATCCACAGGATGAGCCATGTTGTCAACTTATGTCTTTCTTGTCTTTTTTTTCTTACAGAAATGTTCTTCAATCCTTGCACATTCAGTTTTGATTTTTTCCCTTTTCATCTGCACCTTGCCTCTTTTTTTCTGCATACTCTTTTGGAAAAATAATGCCTTTTTCTGTAGACTGAAGGTAGGAACATATTATCATTCCTTGTAATCTGCGTATTAGATAACAAAGCATTATCCTTTATAGTATGTACTCTGTTTGCTGTAATGACATTAATCAGCTTACTTTTCTTCTTTGTTGTTTTTTGTTAAATTCATCCCTTCTTTCTTTTTTTTTTATTTTCTTCTTTATGCTGTGAATACTGAGATTGCTGAATATTTGTATCCAGAATTCCAAAGTTGTCAGTGGTGTTATGTTGTTTAATAGGAGTTGAGTGATCTTTACTGACAATAAATGCATCCTTTGCTAAATGTATTCTATTTGCTGTTTGTGTAACATTCCCTGGGATTCATAAAGCTTGTGCCAGGTGCAGGCATAGCATTGGCATTCCAACACCAAATATGTCCGGTGAGCGATCCAGGTATGAGCTGTTACCACATGCACTACCTGCGTACGCTACGCCCGCATAGCTCCTGGCACCTGTATGCTAATTACCCCATTTGCAGCAGTGTAGCATGCAAATGAAAGTATTTAGTGATCCAGGAAGTGGTGCAGACATAGTGTAAGCATGCAGAAATGTAAACCGTAAAAAAAGGTTTACATTTTTGCAAACATAAAATCGGAGCCATGACAGCTGACCAAACACATGTATTATATTGTTAATATATGCCAATGGCAACATATATAGCCACTGGCATAAAAAAATGTACAAAATATAAAAATAAGATTTAATTTTTTTTTGCATTATCACGAAGTTTAAGCATAGGGCAGCTGCACGCAAATAGGATTGCAAGGAAAATAGAAAAATATAGAATAAAACTGCAATGTAACACATATCATGATTTCCCCATAATAGTCAATGGCAGGCATGTTACACCACACCATGGTGCAAGGGTTGCTAAAGGGCTGTGTCAGTGTTATGCGCGGTATCTAGGAATTAGTAGGCAATTCCATGTAAATGAGAGGAGTTATACTGAATCACAGATTCCCCACTGGTATAAGGATGCACCTTACAGTGTAGCATTATAACACTGAGGTGTGCCCATGGGATAAATATGACATCAAGAGAGGGGTGTGTCACCTTTGCTGTAAGCACACTGGAGCATTGCTAATCCGGTTTGCCCATAGCTAAGCAAAACTGCAGGAAAAGGATGTGTTGAACTGGCTTTAACTTTGCTTAGCTGAGAGCACACAAGGTAACTGAGTATGCATGTGAACGGAGATTAAACCATGCTTAAACTCGGTAAACGGGTTTGCGCGGCGTGCACTGGAGCTGAAACAGGAAGGATATAGGAAAAAAATAAGGAAATGCTGCAGCAGGAAAATTGGAGTATAAATGACTAATTAACACCTAGGAACCAATAGTGGGCTACTGACAACAGCTAACAAGGCTGCAAGCAGCTGCCTGCAGAACAGGAAAGGGGAGGGACTGTACTGCAAAGAAAACAGTTAATTGTCACAGCAGAACAAAGCAGAATTGCATTATATCAGCTACAAAACACATTTTGCAACACATGACTGGGTAGGGAAAGTACAAAATAAGAATGTTGGCAGGTGGATGCATGCCTGACAATGGGAGGGCTCCAGGTTTAAAAGTGAATTAAAGGGTAACAGATTAATCAAGGCAGGCAAGCATAACTCCACACTGCAGGCCCCACACTTGCAGTACTCACTGTAAAACCCATAATTAAGATACCCTGTAGCTGGAATTGCTCATACACAGCCAATGACATCAGCAGCATCCATAGCACAATAGTATAAAGTGTGAAAGCAACTCACACACACTTGTGTATTCCCATACATTCTGCACCATTGGTGTATACATACGGGGAACCTTTAATATGTACATGTTAGGGGCTGCCATAGCTTTGATCCACCAGCATGTGCTGGAGACTGACGGTGGTGTGGAGAATGATGCTGACAACCACCTCAGGCACCAGAGGAGAAGAGTGTTTAGACCCAGGGTAACCTACCAGGGGCTACGTGATCTGGAGATAGTAGAAGCGTTACAGGGTGGACAGGAACTTGTGGAGCTGTGCCAGCCATGCTTCAGAGCCAGAACAAACTGAGGGGAACCCATCCCAGTGGATACGAAGATATGTGTAAGCCTGAGAATACTAGCCACAGGTACCTTTCAAAGGCCAACTGGGGATATCATGGGGATCTTACAGGCATCAGCATCCAAAGTACTTCACCAGTTCCTGGATGCCATGTTGCCACATGTCACTGAGCACATATACTTCCCCCGAACGCAGGAGGAGTTGGCCAGCAATATGCGTCTCTTCCACCGTGTGGCAGAATACCCAGAGGTACTGGGTGCAATAGACTGCATGCACATACACATCAAGTCACCACCCGGTGAGCAGGGTAGGTGCTACATAAACCACAAGGGATACCCCTCCATCAACTGCCAGGTTCATAGGTTCATAGGTAGGTACTAGACTATTGGCCCTAGGGCCTATATAAGCCTAGCCCAAAATGTACCCTGGCTTTCGCCACCCAAGAAAATTATTTTCCTGTGCCCCTGTCGAGCAGAGCCACAGAAGTGATCCTTGGGGTGAATTTCCCATTTCCCATCCAATCATCAAGATTTTTCTTGAAGAGTGCTAATGAGGAGCTCTGTTTGACATAGATAGGTAGTCTGTTCCAGAGTATGGGAAGTCTCTGGGACAGGAATCTAACCCTCCAGCATGTTCAGTTTATTGTGGTGACAGCGTTTAGGTCATTAGAGCATGTAGCTCAGAGGGATTGGGATTTCTTTAAGTGGAGCATGTCCAGCAGCTCTGGGTTTGACATAGCTTTGTATGTTAGGCAGAGATCGCCTCTGAGTAGGCGATATGCGACGGAGTAAAGCTGGAGTTTTTTGAGATGGTCTGCATGTAGATGTCTTTTGAAGTACATTCCAAAAGGGGCATTGTACTCTATAATGGGTCTAATGAGTGATGAGTAGACGGGAACAATGACCTCTTGTTTTGGTGTGCAATGCCCAAGTCATTATCATGGATGTGTGTGCTGGCAGCCCTGGAAGCTATCATGACTCCCACATCTGGCATGCCTCACAGCTGTACCAGGTATTTTCCAGGGGAGACATCCCATATGGCCACCTGGTGGGGAATGCTGGCTATGCAATGGAACCGTGGATGATGACTCCCATCAGAAATGCACACACACCCATGCAAGAATGCCATAATGAAGCACACGCACAAACCAAAATCATCATAGAGCATGCGTTTGGGAGGCTTAAATCACAATTCCGTTGCTTGGACATATCTGGTGGAGCCTTGCAGTACTCTCCAGGCATGTGTGCCCACATCTTCATAGTATGTGCCATGCTACACAATATGATCCTGTGGAAACAGCTGCAGCAGGGACAGAATGGTGAAGGCCATCACAGCCCACCACCATTGCCAAGGGCCCCACAAGCACAGTGGTACTCAGACCATGAACACCCTGAGCCAGCCCCAGTAGGCAGACGGAGGTGTGCTCTGTATGCCCATGCCTTGGCAAGGAGGGAACGTATAGCACACACATTGACAGTGTAGGTACCTAGGGACTGACACCTTTCTCCACCTGCGTACACAGTAAAAATGGATGGCACACACATAAGACTACCTGTAAATTGACATGAATAGGCAGTCTACTGTGTGCATCCAACATAGGCAGCCCTCAACTATTGCACACACAGCTGCTATTGGCACAAGGTAAGTCAACACCTGAACAGTAAATTAAGCTATCAGCATGTGCTGATACTGTATGTATATGTTCATAGGTAGGTACTTGGCTAACTGCCCAAGGGCATTCATAAGCCTAGCCAAAATGTGTCAGCTTTTGCCAACCCATTGATTAATTAACTGTCCCTCTGTGGAGCGGAGCCAATGGCGGGATCCCTGGGGTGTATCTACTGTTCCCCATCCACTCTTCAAGGTTTCACTTGAAGAGTGTTAGTGAGGGATGTTGTTCCAAAGCATGAGGAGTGTCTGTGACAGGAATCTGTCTCTCCAACATGTTCAAGTTATTGTTGTGGCAAGGTTTACCTCACTACAGCGTGAAGCTCACTGTGACATGGATTCCCATAGGTGGAGCATATCCATCAAGCCTGAGTTGGACATGGTTTTGTAGGCCAGCAGAGATCATATCTGAGTAAACAAGATGCCACTGTGTAAAGCAGGAGTTTATTCAGTCTGGCTGAATAGGACATATGTTTGAGGCCAGTAATCCTCTTGGCGAGGTATGTTCGTGGTCCTTCCAGCTGTCGTAAGTGTCTTCTGATGTACATCCCTAGTGGGTTATTATACTCTATGATGGGACTGATGAGTGATGAGTAAAGGGGCACTATAACCTCAGTATGTCTAGATGCAAACCCTTTAGTAATCAGATGGTCTACATAGAAGGATGTCCCAACTACTTTGGAGATATGATTGTCAAAGGAGAAAACACTATCTACCTTAGTCCCCAGATCCCCTATTACCTCATCTGTATTAAGGTGGCTGCCACTTATGTGTTAATATGTGGGTGTTTAGTTCTTCCCAAATGGAATGACCATGCAGTTTGTGGCACTTAGCTTGAGTGCATGACTTTGACACCCTGTGTCTGTCTCTGTGAGGCCCTTTGTAGGATGCCTGTGTCAGTTGGACTGTCAATTATGGCTCCCAGTTTGCAGTCATTGCCAAACATGGTCTACTGTAGTCCACCTGTGTTTTGCCTGTACCTCTGATAAGTATATGCTAAACAGTAGGCGTCCCAGAACTGAGTCCTGTGGGACACCAGTTGTGACTAGTTAAGAGTTGGAACTGGAGTCTTCTAGTCTTACCATGTGGGTTCTGTGAGTAAGCCTGTTGGCAACCCATCCTGTGATGTATGGGTTTATGTACAGGCTGTTGAGTTTATCAGTAATACCTGAGTGGAGAATGGTGTCAAAGCCTTGGTGAGGTCCAGGTAGTATGTGTGAACCACCTCTCCCCTCATCTAACACCTTGGTGACTGTAAGACATCAAACAGGTTCAGTAGGCATGATCTGCACTCAACAAAGCTGACCTGGGTTGGGTCAAGTGTTTGGAGGTTACCAATGTCTTTGTTAATGAGTGATATGAGGATGCGCTCCATAGCTTTGTAGACCAGGCTAGTGAGGTTTATGGGGTGGTAGTTACCATGGTCAGTTATGTTTGCACCTTGGTGGAGTGGAATAACCATTGCTATACACCATTATATGGGCATGTAGCCTGTGTAGAGGCTGAGGTTGAAAAGCTTAATTAGGTGGGGGGTTAGTTTGTCTTGTAGTGTTTGCAAGACTCAGTCTGAGACACCATCTGCCTCCATTGATGGTGTGTTTTGCCATTTGAGAGGGCTATTTCCAACTGTGTGTCTCTGATGTCTGGGATACTGTACTTTTTGGGTATTGTAGTGGGCTCTTTAGGGGGTGATGTTTGCACTGAAAGTATCTGCAAGGATGTTTGCGATATCAGTAGGTTCAGTATATTTTGTGCTATATTGCATAGGCACACTGCAAATCTGTGTGTTACCACTTGACATAGCCAAAGAAGGCTTTGTGGTTATCTTTCGAATCCTTGCCTATTTTCCTGTTGAAGTTAGCCTCAAATGATTTCATGAGGGACCTAAGTTTCTTACTAATACTGGTCACGGATGTCTGTCCTTCTTGGGATCTGCTGTTTTTCTGGACTACTGTCCTACTTCTGTTGTATAGCCTGTTTATTGCAGGGGTCCACCAGACTGGTGTCCTTGTCTTGGAGGAGCGAGTCTTGGTTTACCAGTGATGGCACGATCCATACATCCTTGTAGGTGCTTATAGAGTGCATTTGTAAATCTTTCTGTATCTTGAGCAGTGTTTTCCCTTAGCGTGGGGGCTGTGAAACCTCCCACCTCTGTCTTTAGTAGTGTGAAGTTAGCTGTAGGAAAGGTTTTCATTGTGGTTTCCTTGGGTGAGGGAGATGGTTGGGTGTGGAAATCATCAGTGAATAGTTCATGGTCAGAGCTAACCAGTGACCAGTTTACCTCTGCTGTGGTGCACCTGTCGCCCATGTTGGTGATTACCACTTCTAGTATGTTTCCACCTCTGGTTAGGGAGATTACCATCTGATATAGGGCATTTGAGGTGATAAATTCCAGGAAGTGCTGGGCCTGGAAGTGAGTACTCGAGTAGGTTTCCCAGTTAATGGTAGGGTAGTTGAAATCGACCAATACCAGGGTGTTCGGTAGGACTGTCATATTTTCCACTGTCTCCAGGTAGGTGGAGTGGTGGTCCTGGGTCATAGAGGGTGATCTGTAGCAGGCCACAGTTTGCATTGCAGTTGTGGCTGATGTTAACTGCACATGGATGATCTCAGAGGTATCATGCTGCCCCACTAATCTGGAGGTGTAGGTATCCCTGATGAATATGGATACAGCCCCTCCATGTCTGTGTCAGTCCATGTTCTGTGGCCAAATTGTGTGGTATGGGTTGTAGTCTGGTAGTGCTTGTGTGCTCTGAGGAGCCTTAAAACAGGTTTTAGTTACTGCACAGATGTTGATGTTGTCCATACTGAGGAGTGCTGTGAGTGCATGCATTTTGTGATTACAACTCCTGGCGTTGAGTATAGCCCTCATTGATTTTGCTATTGTGCTGTTTACGGAGGTGGGTTTCACCTTTGAGCCTTGCCTAAAAAAGGCACCATGGGGGCGCCAAGAGCCTTGGCCAGTATTTGAAAGCTTAAGGCTGACACATGCAAGCCGGTATGTTATTGTTGCATGCATGTTTCCCATCTGTGCTTGTTTCTCATCTTTCCTGTAGGTAACCTACTGGTAAGCAATAGAAACCCTTAAACTGATACAAGTATTCTAGCTTCCAAGATAGGCTTTTGGAGTGACTAAGTATCAGTGTTCTGTATTTTCTTGCTGTACTTAACCATTTTCTGACTACATGGTGATTTCTCACTGTATATTGTGATCTGAAAGCTCTGTTTATTCACATATTATGTCTGTGATGGCCTGCACTTTAGAGGCATAGCTATAGTGTGTTGGCTTTCTCTGCACCATTGATGAAGTAACTGAGCCTCTGTCAAGCATAGCCAATGAAGTGATTCCAGTCCGAGTTGCCGTAAGCTGTTGAAGACTGGGGTGATGGAGGGTGAAAGGGGCACTTAGTGATCTAAAAAGGGCATGTTAAAATGAAAAATCAACAACATTCAATTTCTCCAACAGGTCTTGCAACTATAAAACTGGAGGGGCTCCCCCTCCCCCTGGCTGTATGGTTCTGGGACACATGATCCCAGAGGTGTATATTCTGTTACCCATTCACACATCAAGGTTTCTCTTGAAGTGTGTCAGTGAGGGGCTATGCCTAATGTAGTTAGGACTTTAATTAATAGTCTCTCATTTCATTTGTTATGTTTTTATTTCAAGAGTAAGTGAAGCTCAGTGGGTTTGGGTGCCTCCACCCTTTGCTTAGCCTAGCTTAAACATAGAAATCATCAAAATAGGAAATAGGCAGAAATAATGTTAGTCAATAGTGTAATGGTTACATCATTCGCATAGTATCTGTGCATTCGTGGTTCAAATCCCAATAAAATCAGAGATGCTTTTCATGTTAAAAAGTATACCTTGACCACAGCTTGCATATTTAGATCGTAATTTTCAATATAATAAACATTTGAAATACCCATATAAACCCATGTGTGTGTAGGAGAGTAAAGACAACAGAGATTGTAATGTTATGTAAGCACATAGTGAGATGTTACTTCATTGAAATATATATATCCTGAGTAGTTAGCAGATGTGGCCGTGTTTGCGTGCACAGGTTATACGTTTTTAAATTTCATTTAACTGTGTTTAACTACTGCTTTAATGTCACACAAACACTTTTAGACATGCTTACAACTGTTTAAATGAGCCTTATTGTGGAGTAAAAAACATTTTTAAAGCATCAAAGGTCTTGAACCCTGGACAATGCACACCATAGTCATGGGACTTAACACTAAGCCATCTGAGTTATATATATGTTTCATGGTTTTTAGACTACACCTTTTACTAGAGGCATTCCACAGTACTGACCACAAATGGGACAGTCACTTTGTGTACATATGTACAGTACATTGTAATGTACTTTAGTTTGTGAATCAACATATACAAGTCTACATATGTATAACTGTTAAAAAGTAATACTAAATATATATATATATATATATATATATATATATATATATATATATATATATATGCGGTTCTACTTCATTTGATCGAAAGACCATTTGACCTAAACCCATTTTATTGAAATTTCACTTGACTGAAAACCAAACTGCAAGGCAAATAACAGGGATTTGTCCCCCTCCCCAATGTCGTGCAACCCTGGAGTTGGTATATATAGTTAGGGGGGTATGGGGGTGCAAAATCTGTACTTTTTGTGTTATTTTCTTCTTTTAAAGGAAACTAGGTTGGGGGCTTCGCCACCCACACCCCCCAACCATATATACATACTCCAAGGTCGCACGACATTGGGGAGGGGGACAAATCCCAGTTAAATGCCTTGAATACTGGTTTTCAGTCAAATAAATTTTCGATAAAATGGATTTAGATCAAATGGTCTTTCGATCAAAGGAAGTAGACCCATATATGCATGTCAGTGATGTCTGCACATAGATATAACTATATATATATATATATATATATATATGTATAGTTACATCAATAGCCATATATATAAACATCTATGAACACACTTCGTGACACAGAAGCAATCCAAAGGAATTGAAGTGTACACAAAACACATGCAGCTCTGGTATTATAACTATTAATATTAACTTAATTCACCATAGAAGGGATGTTTGTTGTGTATGTGGAGTTTGAGGTGGGGGAGGAATGATGGGTAATGAAATTATGCATCAAGGAGAGCCTGGCTTGGATGTTCAATAAGTGACCTGGAGGGGTATACATGGAGTATGGGGACAATACAAAAAGGACACAAAACAAGAACCTTTCTCATCCCTAATACACCCTGTCAGGTCACATTGCAACACTTAATTCCACAAACATATGAACATTAACATGTATCATACATATGCACACCAACTAACTGTCACATATGCTTTCAGTAGTGAGGAATGCCTGAAGTAAAATGTATATTCTAAACACCATAACATTTGTACATATCTCAAATGCCTTAGTGGTAAAGTCAGTGACTGTGGTGTTCATGATCCCGGGTTCAAAGGCTGTTAATTTATTTTGATGGCCAGAATAAGGGCTGTTGGATGCAGGTTGATTAAGACACTTTTAAGCAGTTATAAGCAGTTTTGAGCAGGTTTGCTTGACGGTAAGTGGCACTTAAACACGTTTAAATGGATAAGCGCTTCACAGGTGTAACCTTTGCTTACTGTCGCACAGACCATGCGCAAACTTGCTTGCAACTGCTTAAATGTGTGCTAATCACACTTTCCCTACCAGTGCCTACTCTGAGAGGTAAAATAATAACCACCTCCAAGATTAGAACCCACACCCATGTACACCATCTTCAGAGTAACCTACCACTAAGCTACATGGGATGTACCTATGCCAACTGTGTATTCAGACAAACTGCCATGTACCCAATGAAAGGTATATGCTATATATATATATATATATATATATATATTATATATATATATATATATATATATATATATATTATATATACAGATGTACATTTTATATATATATATATATATATATATATATATATATATATATATATACAGAGAGAGAGAGAGATACATAGATACATGTCAATATATAGAGATGTGCATATATGTAGATATATAGATAGGTTAAAAACATCTACACATCTATGGAGGTACATATAAACGTATGCAATAATATATATTATATATCTATATCTATATATATATATATATATATATATATATATATATATATATATATATATATATATATATACATACATACATACATACATGTGAGTATACAGCATCTGAAGTGTTCAAATCTGAGTATAACATGGATCATAGCAATAACACATTCTGCCACCCCCAAACAATATGAACATAACATGAAGGTATATGCCAATACATTATTACAAATATGTTCTATTGAAATGAGCCAAATAGGGTTAGTCACCAACACAACTACAATGACTGCAAATATCCATGATAGAAATACACAGACATCTTTCATTTAGCAAAACTTTATTGCATTCCGATGTATTGCCAAAAGGATTCAAGGACCAACATTACCTGCATGCTATACAGGAAGCATTTAACAGTGCCTTAATGAATCAGCCTGCAATTACCATAGTATTAGTCCACTAAGGGATAGGTGCTCACATAGGGAAAGAACCCCCACACACATATAGAATATGTATAAAAGCAGTTCCTACACACCTGCATCTGCTATGTACACCTACCAACATCTCCCCCACATCCAAACTAATTACAACAATACATACTGTCATATCATAACCAATTATTCACCCACTGTATGACATCTGCTGAAACCTTGACATACCTGGACAGAGACACACTAACATGGCCCTGTGTGCAATAGTTGCTGTTATACAATGGAACAGCTGCTGATGTTACAGGGTTTGTTTGAACTAATCTTGTTACAGAGGGCTGAAAAGTAATTACACCAGGATGTGTTACCAATTACTGATTATCAGCACAGTATGATACACATTTACACCAAACTAAAGATGTCTGGTGAGCACACTGTAAACCCCCTAACATTATATGCATAGCCATACAGCTTTGAGCTGGTCAACCATCCTGGCCAGACTGAAACATATGCATAAGTATTAGGTACAGACAAACCCTGCACAAGTGACAATGTTCAGAAATATAATAGCAGTACTCACATTTACACCAAATCTTCTAGGCATTACACACAATATATTTGTGATTGTCTCTATACAGCTGTTGCAATAGATTTCAGACAACACTTCCAGGCTGTCTTCCTCACAAGTAAAGCAAAGGGACAATGCCCAAGTGGAGTACTCAGTTATACTCCACTGTTGCCATAGTATTGGCTAATGGAGTAGCTGCACAGCTGATGTGCATGTAATTAACTACTTTGGAACACCAATTGGTGATCAGGATAGCACATGTTACTGATCTCTAACTATAAAAGGATGGCTTGTCACACATTCAAACCATCTGTATATACCTGCAGAACAGTACAAAATACCCAACAGAAGATTGAAACACAAACCGAAAAAGATTAAAATACCAGTCAATAACACCTCCAATTACCAATATGGTATGTATAACATTTAGTATGTCTGTGTATGTAGTACCTGTTCTGTAATAATTACAGTGTAATCAATGCATATAGTAGAAATAGCTATATTGTAGTGATGTATTGTTGAGCAATAGTAATGCTTGTAGTATTCTATGTGTGTACTGCTGTAGGTCACAAGGCAAACTCCTCATACACCACAAGGGATGATATATATCGACTTGGAATTCATCAGTTCTTTTCCTGCCACTGTCAGTGTCAGGGTTGGTCCAACATGTATGTGCTATAACAGGGGATAGTATATGTTGCTATATTGTAACAGTAGACATATGTATGGGTGCATTAGTGAGATGAACATGTCAAAGGTGGGCTTACTTTGCAAATATGATTTGCATTGTGTGATATTGTGCCAATGACTGTGTAATGTACAGTATTCTAGGCAGATCTGTATTCCATTTTAAATAGCATTTCTGTTATGTTATGCAAACATTAGTTATGTCTATTGGCAATTACAATACTCAATAACATGATACATATGAATTGTATTCATCTGACAGTTTAGCAGCATGATAGCAAAGAAAACTGGAAGAGCTAGGTAACTATCCATGCACATAAGTCATGTAATATCCACCTCTCTAGTATCGTTTGCAAGCAATAACAGCTGTGCATGTGTACATGTTATGCAAATGTGTAGTGACCCTTGTTGCAGGGCTGGGCCAAATGGCTATGTGCACACCGACATAGAGTGGATATTGAGAGTAGAGACACACTGGTTGAACTTTCAGGTTTGTGTAGCCTAACCTCTCATTGCCAACCTAACAGCCGCATGCAAATACTGTATGTAAGGTTGTGCACAGTGCTGGTAATGAAACAGGTTGCAGTGCATACCTCTCAACTTGGAAACATCAAAATCTGGACAAGGCCCATGAAAAATAAGTACAAATCTGTACTCTGATTAACATCTAATTTGCATACATAATTACATAACCCCACCCACTTCAATGGAATTGTGGGATATCAACTTTCAAACATAACTGAAGAACAGGCAACCAAAATATGGCACCAGAGCCCTCCCTGCAGGCATTCCAATGTCCCATTACCTGGGTATTTATCCCCATTTACCATAAACACTAATGTGTGCATACTGCTTTACTTCTAAAATGATTATTTGGATTTTATTTTTACAGCACAACAATGCGCAAACACTAATAGACATCTGGTAAAAGCAATACTGTCTCACAATGAAAATAGTCTTGGCATTAAAACTTGTCTGCCCTTGAAACTCACATTCATTGAAACAGCATTGAATCCCACACCACACCCAAAGAAAATGCATCTGGCCAGTGGTGGATAAAGATTATCTTTGGGCTGTTTTCCAATAAATGGTCCCTTGCACACAAAGCAAGAAACATACATGCGTTCTTTTCTTTGATACACCTTACTGACTTTAAATTATGTCCCTTATATAGTACAGCACACTTGTTAGACAGAGCACATTTTAAATTGATTGTTTGAACATTTTCCATTAGACTGTACTGTAGGCAATAAAACAAAATGCATGAACCAGTAATGACAAAACTGCCCAATTCAGAACATTTCTATCATAAAAGTCTACTTCCACACCCTCACTATAAATAGAATGACAGCAGTGTAAGCCATAGGCATCAAACAATCTAGGAACCAAACACAATCGTACCAAAGAAAAATGACTGGAGAACAGCAAACCAATCCAAACTTTAATGGTAGAACAAGTGATATACAAATAATATTGTTAACCTAGGTTTCATCCTAACCTTAAGGACTTCATCAGAACAATGATACTTGCCTGAGCATTCCTTTAAATACTCACCCAGTTAACCAATGTAAAACTTAAACTTAAAACCTTAAAGCAACATAACTAATTTGAATAACTAATACATACAACTACAAGTATACATAAAAAATAAAAGTTTAAAATTTTCATGAAACTCATTTCAAATGCATTAATATATTAATAAAATAAATTATACTATTTCCTACCTAATATATGTTTTAATTTTAATATAGGAGCAATGCTAGCGCTATCATTTATGCCAGGAAAATTTTGGGCATCTAACTTTAATTGCCATTTCAGCTCACAAGTATCTAAATTCACATCTAGTATCTTTCCCTGGATGTCTTGTTTAATCTGCTGAATAACACAACATTTAAAATTGTGCCCTGAAAATTCACCATTATGTCTAGCAAGGGCATTAGTCAATCTAAGGTGTCTAATATCCAATATATGCTCATTCATTCACTCACTAAAATGCCAGGAAGTTTTTCTCTAGAGAAAACACAGGACATGCTTCACATTTAGCTAAATAAAGCACATTCTGAGTGCGGCAGTTGTAATGCCCCTGAATAAGAATAAAACAGTCATGAACCCTAATATGTTGCCCTGTTTCCATAATATACTTACAAGTACTACATCTCCCACACTTAAATTTATTGGGATGAAACCTAGGTTAACAATTTTATTTGTATATCACTTGTTCTACCATCAAAGTTTGGATTAGTTTGCTGTTCTCCAGTCGTTTTTCTTTGGTAAGCCATAGGTATCTTGCACAGCTTCTCACACTTATTTTCAATTTCATTTTTTTTGGAGGGGGGCAAAAGGTCAAAAACCAGGGACACATTTTAAACATTGCTTGTATAATTTTGTAAAGTTGCTAGAATAAAATGTTATGCTACCACCATGCATTTCACTAGTAAATATTGAACTCAGGACCATATGCACTACAGTTAGAGTAACATACCACTATGCTAAATCAGCAGCTTCCTGAAAAATAGGAAGACTGAAACTTACTGGCTATCATTTAGTGAATTCATTTCTCACTTCTCACCACAGCTCTCAACTCTTAGTACAAAAAAACTGGGGGGAATCCAAATTCAGTTCTCACTATAGCTCTCAACTGTTAGCACAAAGAAACCTGGGCAAAGCTCACAAGTGGTGGTGGCTAGGGATGGTAGCCTCTTTTTATCCTATACTCAAGGTACAGGGTTTGAGCCTCAGTGTCTCTAGCCACCAGGTGTATTGAATGGGGAGCATTTTCACACACACACACTCACATCCCATCCATCAAAATAAATGTTTAAGAAACTGAACATTAAAACAAATGATCCTGCAGCTCATTCTGTCATTCAAATGAATGCACAGCAGAATAAATGGAAGATATAGATATAGTTCAGTTATTTCATACTCATGCTTGGATTTATCCATATAAATATCAAAACTGTTTTTCTAAATATCCACTACCCTAACACTGAATGTGAATTCTTTTAATATTTTCCTGAAGAGAATTCCACTTATTTAACTACTCTGTTTGTATATATAAACATTGACCCATTTTGGTCAAAACCAACTGATGTTGCATACAGAGGGAGTCTTTGAACTCATAAGTGCTATTTCTGAATTTTAGTTGTAGACATTCAGGAAGAAAGTAATAAATAATACAGAAAAAAGCTGTAATGCTGTCACTCTTTAAATGCCTATTTGAGAAGGAATAGATTAAGTAATATGCAATTCATCTGTACATAGAGATTGTTAATAGATCTTCATTAAAATCTCTCAGTTATATGGGGGGTACCACATCATAGGGTTATGCTTTAAGATATTCTTGATGTTGCTAATAAATGCTGGAATTAAGACTTCAGGGTTTCTAGAAACCTCATAATAGAATATATATGCTGCATAAACTGGATAGCTAGTAATCAACACTAATTCCCAGTTCAGGGTATGATTCATCCATAAATGCATCCATCAAGTTACACACACACACACACACACACACACACACACACACACACACACACACACACACACACACACACACACACACACACACACTTAGTTTCCTTACTTCATTCCCCACCGACAGAACTTGTCCTGTACTTCATTCCATTCCCGCTCGTAATTGAGCAGCCGAATCCAGCCAGTCATCTCAAAAACAAGAGCCAGTCACATTTAAGCACAGCCGAAGTACTTCATTCTGCACCGCATTCGACGTAGCCGATAATCCCTGCAGCAGCCAGTAAATCTCCCGCTCGCATTTGAGCCTGGCCAGCCAGAAATGTGTGAGCTCCTTGAGCTCAATTCCGACAGGCTGGTAGACAGAGCTGATGTAATCGCGCAGGCTGGAAATCCCTGAGGGAGTTGACGTCATCGCGTACATGATGAAGTCAGCTCCAGCCGCGAAAACTTAAAAACAATGAGAAAAAAATCGGAAATGAAGGGGTGCCACTCGGGAATCGTGGCACCCCTTCATTTGAACCCCAAAACCTCAGTAAAAACCGAGTAATTCGGCACGGTTGTGAGGTCTGTTGCAGTGTAACATCTGCAGTAGGAGTGTAAGATGTAGGAGACTTCTGCCCATGTGTAATAGCTGCTTCATAGGTGATGGCTTACACTATCTGATTATATCCTGATCATGTTGGTAGTGGCAGGAGAGTCTATTGATACTTGACTCTGTTTGGGGAGTGGGTGTCTGTGCCCAGCAGAGCTCATGGTTCTGGTGGATATGTGAGTACATATCCAGGAAAAGGATACAGACCTGTTGACACTTGCATCATCTGTAATCAATTAACAGGATGTGATGTGCTCCTCAGATGAGGATTGCTGCTAAAGGTAGCTACTATGTTTCTGTAATAGCCAGTGTTGTCACGTCCATAACACAAATATTTACTTGTCAGGATCACTGTCTAAAACATCTTCATAAGCAATAAGTAAACTAAATACAGTACTTGGTACTTTTTGTACTGAATGCTCATACAGGCATGTCCACTAATCAGCTACTGGTGTTTACTAATGTCAGCTTTGTGTATGTGGCCATCCTGGGGGAATGTAATCTCTATGCAATGTACACTACCAAATCCACCTAATACCACACCCCACATATTGTCTAGGATGCAGCTACAGAGGTAAGCTGGAAGGCAGTCCAGTCTACAGCCATGACTGGACTGGACAGTCATGAGTTGCAGGTTAACACATGCATCTCATCACCACAACCAACACATACCCTTACCAGAACACAGTAAGGACACCCACACATACCACCAGAAATCACACACATTCATAGAGGCTTCTAAGTATCTGGCCAAGCAAGAGACCTCCCAAGCTGGAATAGACAGGCATCAAAATACACAAACTGTATGACATAGTTTGCCAAATTATGCCACACCTCAAAACACATGGCCAGAAACATGCCCAACAGTGCTCATTTGTAAATGCAAACTCTAGCCTATGTTACACACCAAGCTATACAAGGGCAAACATATTGTCAGCTGCCTGTCTGCCATGATTAGCCACATACCCATACACTCAGACCACCTTTTGAACTATACACATGGCTCTGGCATATTCCATGTTGTTGTGCAGGACCTGTGATGCAGTATCCTGGACTGCATGGAAACACACATGTAGGAACTGTAAGGTCTTGTAGCCCATGCAGGTATGTCCCAAGGCCTGGGCAGCATTCTGCCATTGGCCAGAATGATACTAGAGTACAGGGACAAAAGGACTGTATTCCACAATTGTCTAATGTACTGGTGTAATTCAAAGGGTATCCAGTATCTCTCTGCCTGGGATAACATGGTTGACAGACCATGATGCTTTGCCAGACAGGGCCTGCACCTGTCACCCCTGGGAATCTGAATACTGGTTAGGGCTCATGCTTCCCCTATAGTGCCTTCATCATGCAAAGTTTAAGGGAAAGTCAACTGCTGTAACAGGGACAGCCAAGCAATAAACTGCAAGTCTTGCTACTCAGTGATACATTTCAGAAACTCAGTATGGACTCACTTACGTCAATCCTTAACACGGAGAACATATCTGTGCAGTGACTCAGATATGGTTCAACACTCAGGAGAGCACCACTGCATGACCATGTTATAACATATACCTCACCTCTTGGCCATTATCCTTTATTGGAACACACAGGCCACAGGTGTGTCCATATTCCTGAAGGATATGTACACCCCACGCTAGTTGCACTTGCATAACTTCAGATGCATTATGCTGAGTAACTACCTTTGTGTCAATGTGGAATCCAAATTGCACCTTGCGACAGATCACCCACCATGTCTCAGAATTCCCAACTGTCATATTGTGCTATAATGGGGAATAGTAGGTTTGAGACAGAAAACCATAATAATGGCTACTCTCAACTATCCCATTATGAACTGGGAAGACTCATGTACCAACACCTGTGCTCAAAGTATGTTGGATTTCATTCACCCCAATGACCTGGATCACCATAGTCACACAAACAGGGCTAACAGTATGCTACACATAGTCAGTCTCCAAAGCCAATGTTATGCTTCTTAAGAGCAAAGTGGTGACTGTTATGGCACCCATGCAGATGGACAATGCATGTGCAAATGCTGAATCCTACACAAATGCACTTTAAGCACTCACATAAGTGCAGTGATTGTGCCATTGAAACAGAACCAAGATTCAACCAAATGCAAACAGGACGGCAAACTGGTGGTACCCTGCCTTAAACTGTACCACAGAAGGTAGTAACTGTTGCAAGAGTGAACACACATGAGTGGAGGTGATCCCTGGTCAGCCTCAGTAAGATGCAGATGCACCATATAAAACCATGCAAAGCTACTGTGAAACTAATCAGCCACACATTATGGGGCCAACCACGGAGCATTCTATAGGTGTGTCATGAATTGCAATAGCAACAACAAGACCTGCCCTGCTTCGCAGCACTATGGCATGAGAAGTACTGCACCTACAGAAATAGCACTTGTTCATCCAGACAGGGTCTTGGATAACCTAAACCCACTCTCACCTCCCCCCCAACAGGTACACATATTTATATATCCATGTACACTACAGAGCCCCTGTAATAACAACTATGCAGGTACAAGCTGCATTCCCTAAAGCCATGCATACAGCTTGCATGGGATCTGTCAACTTCACAGGGTGTATTTTACACAAATGTCAGAACAATTTGTTCTCCACATACACATCATGTTCAATCATAGCTTCATGTCAGGCTGTGTACACATTGAATGGTGCACAGCAACAGTTATCACACCCCAGAAAGGGGGAGACACCCGTGATAATGGGAAATAGTGCACTACTACCCTGCTGAGTCTGGTCTGTAAGGCCATGAACCCTGATCAACTTATTTGATGTAGTCAGTGCAGATGTAGATGACAGTAAGGTTGATTCACACAGCATATCATGACCTTACCAGGTCTTGGGACACCATCACCCATACTGGGTTCCAGCTACACTCAGTAAACTAGGTGTATATTCCTATGTCACAGTATTGGTTGGCAACTGGACTGCTTTCAGAACCAACACTACAGAAGGTGTCTGACTAATACATGCACATCAAACCAGTGCCAGCTACATTAATACAGGGTTCATTCCTGATACTCCCCCTCTTTGTTATCTGTATCACACAGACTAACACAGAAGGCACCTGCCTATTGAAGTTTGCAAATGACTATGAACTAGGAGCAATAGTTGACTCAATGAGAGCTGCGGACAACATACAGAAGGACCTTTGTGGGTCAGATGTGTGGTGTGTGACGTATGGCCACAATCTCACAGCTAAGTATTGCATTGTCATCCCCTATGTTAAAAATCCTGTACCCATGAACTACCACCTAGGCAGTGGTCAACATAATGGAAACTGCATGTATATGGGGTGCAGCTGGACAGTAGTCTTTCCTTTGATAGTCACTTCACCACACCAGTCAGGTAGTCATAAGTGGCACCCCTAATCATAACAGGGTGCCATCCATGAATATAGAGATCATTGTTTAGCCATACTCACTCAAGTGGCCCATAATAGATCACATATTTCCTTTAAGGGTTATTGGCCATGTTCAGATGGCCTACACCGGCCTTCCCAAGCCCTAGCTCCACTATGTGGCAGGATGCCTACCCTGAATAAAGCCATGTCCAACCCAGAGATGTTGGACATGCTACACTCACACATCCTGATTCCAAATAAACACATACTTCATGGACATCCACCTTTCTAGTACAAGGATCATAACATGCCTGACAGATCCCTGTCCCATACACTTTACATACTCCAGCCATACTATGCATCCCTGTCCAGCAAAGCTGCACATTGCCCCTCTTTGAGACATGGTGTGATGACCACATGGCAAATATATCATTAACCCTGTGGATCAGTTCTGTGGCACTGCTTGAACTGGCTATTGAAATTTACCTGTCTGTTGGCTACAGCTAGGTAATCTTTCAGCCTAGGCTCATAAATGACCCAGGGCATATAGCCTACTAGTTCACTATGACCGGACATGCTATAGTTGATATCCAACCCTGCAAATACTATCAAGCTAGCCATTGTCCCATGTGTTTCACATGTGCAACACAGGTAATACATGGCAGCATGCTATACTGCTGTACAGTGCCATGTAGATGTATATGGCAAAACACATACATGTCAACTTTTCCATGAGCATGTCTGCAGGGTCACAGGTCATGTCTCTTAAGGCTGTGTATGACTATATATGTGACATATACACAGCATTAAGGTCTCTTGCATTCATGTGAACACATCCAGGCATGTGCTGATAGGTAAAGACACCAGTACAGGAAAACCGACATGCCCACATCAAGACAAAATCCAAATGGAGTATGAGCAATGTCATCACTTGACACACACATATATGGTGATAACATCAAATCACCAGTAAGTGTCAAATGTGTGTGAGTTAAACATGTCAGTGGTGTTAGTGTCATGCAGATTTGCAAAGGCATATTTGTAATCATAATAAATGTGATAAACATGTATGTGCAGCTGTACTTCTTTACTTCTCTGAGAGTTACTGTGACCTGTCTCCATCATTATGTCTTCCAGGTATGCCACATGCCAGGCTGCCACCATACACCCGCTTGGAAGATGAGGTCCTCATTCCATACCTCCTTGACAACCATGAAACACTCTTCAGCCATGTGCCACAGGATGCACAGCAGCAGGATGCCCAATGGGAGGAACTTCACAGGAGGGTAAATGATGCTGGCAGCCACAATCACACCTATCAGCAGGTGCGCTGACACTGCACCGACCTCATTAGACTGGCGAAACAGCATGCAAATGCAATTGCCAGGGAACAGGCTGCAACAGGTGGGGGGGGAGGCACTCACCCAGCCCTCACTCACATGCATCAAAGAGCTACTGGCCAACCTGGGGACACCTGCAGAACTCCATCCACAAACTTTAGCCGGTATTGTGGAGGTAGGTGTCTCACAACCACTGAGCCAGGAGTTGCTGGTAAGTCACGACTGCACATATAACACAACTATATTTCATATACTTACATGTGTTACTGTACAATATTTAACGTAACATCATATGCAAGGCATGTATGCACACATGCCACATACTATAGTTTGCTATTCTATGTATGCACAGATGTGCATACTCCATAGTATAGTCTATTGTACTGGCTTATGTGCTAACATGCACATTGCACTCTGTAGCTATCACACAGGTGTGGAAAATGATATTACTGCTGTGACACTCCTATTTAGGTACCTCTGGCATTTTGCAGTGACAGCAGCCTTTTGCAGGTGAGATTGATATTATTTGTCAGGCTTGATAATGCACAGATCATATTAATTGCATGCTCTCTGCCATGTGGCCAATTAACACATGTACACATAATGTATGGTGGTCCTGTTAATAAATACAGGTCAGACCTGCAATGCATCACAGTGGTTACCCATGTGAAATAATTGAAGACTATATGAAACACCTACACTAAACCTTACAAACTGCCATTGCCAGAAGTGTGGACAGCTGTAAATACAATGGTGGAGGTGTGGTTCACTGTAGGGACATGTACTACAGATCAGCATTACACATGTGGGGAATACAAACAGTACTATACAGAGAGCATATGTGTGCACACACTCTAAATGTTTGGAGCTGGAGTATGACCAGCCCACAGGATTCACCCTTGTGGATTATACCCTTGCTATGAATGTCACACAATGCCATGTGCTATCTGACATGTCCATGACATTTTGTGGGCTGACTGCAAAACTGGTTAACTATCCTGCAAAACATGATATCTCACATCCCAAACATACCACCCTTTGTCTGCATAGCCCTGTCCTCAGTGGAGCATATGACATCTACAGGTGTTTGTCATATGGGACAACACTGACATGTGAAATAGATACCCATCACAACCATTGGACAAAACATGTTTACACATGGCCATGGGGGATAGCCAGAGACATGAAGCAACACACATAGTAGAAGGGATGTACATGTGTGTATACCCTGTTGTACATTGGCTCGACACAATACAGCTATGGCCTTTGTATAATGGTGATATTGCAGATGTGACACACTAAACATCATACAGGCCTGTGCACAGCTTGTGTAGGCATGACATCAAACCACCACATAACATGTCTTGAACATCTTGAGTGTGTCACAACATGTAAGCTTTCACCTATACAGTATCCAAATACATACAAGTGTTACACAACATACACATACAACCACATCAGGCCACTGATACAATACATTCACCTTGCTGGTGTCAGACATCACTGTCATGCTTGCTCCTCATGTGTGTGAGGTACACAGATGACATGTGGGACATGGAGTACTGCTAAGTTAGTCATGTCTGGGCATAGTTGCCAGGCATCAGCAATAAGGTTGCAGTCGTGCAGGGGTGTCATCTGTATACCCTTCAGTGACCTGTGTCACACATTCCACATTAGGGTTTAGTGTGTATACACCTCAGTGACGTGGGTCACATTCCACATTAGATATGTATTGTAGCTGAACACAGTCATGGCTATGGACTGTGTCTGTAACTCACACTGTACAGCAATAGTGAAGCCACATGATGCCCTGCAATAGCTATGCACATCAGCTCAATGTGCAGTATGTCACTGTATATCTGTAGGGAGGACTGACAACATTGCATCAGCTGAAGGTCCATGTTAGTATAACAAGTGCCTGCATTGGGACACCATTACCTCACTGTATATTTGAAAGGACATCATTGTGTTAAACATGTATTCAACATGTCAGCAGAAGACATGTCATACTACATGTGATTGGCAAGGTCATATGCCACACATCAGGCTGGTGTACCATTGCAAAGTAGGGAAAGCCATGTCAAACATGTGTGTACAGCCACATGCACATTGTCTGTAGACTCAGCTCAGAGGTAGGCAGAATAATGTTGAACAGACATGCACTGCTTTGGGGGAGATATGCAAGCTAGGGCTCAGGCAAACATAGTATTAACTCAACATACCCATCTGCTCATGTCCTCCTCACACATAGGGGCAGTGGCCAACAAAAAGCATCAGTGGCAGATGTACACAGGTCAGCAATGGTCTGTTAAAATGTGGGGTATGTTGCACAAAATATGGCAGTGTGGTGCAACGGTGCATAGTGCATGCATTGTGTTGCAGGTTTGGGGCATAACCTACTAACACAAATGGTGCAACACAGGGATGTATGCTAACTACTACTATAATTGTGTAAGGTGCATGCCTTCTGCTATAACACATGCATGCTGTTGTGTGCAACTCATGAATGTATGATAACTACCACTACAATTGTCTAAGCTGAATGCCTTCTGCCATATCATATGCATGTTGCATGTCATTGGGTGCCATATCATGTGTCTCTGTGTCTGTCTGTGTCTGTCTGTGTGTCTGTACTGTGCTGTATAACTTGTAATATACAGTTCTTGTCTGCCCCTCACAGGTGTTGATGTAGGTGCGTTGCCCTCCTGTGGTCCACCTGATGTTAGTGTCCCCACAGACTCTAGCAGTGATGAGGAAAGTATGATTGAGGCACAGGCAGGGTTGTCAGGGGCTGAATCTGTGCCATTGGTTGCCATTCCACCTGTATCCCCTTCATCCCCACACACAGTTCTCATGCCTACACATACCCCATCACCAGTGGCCATAGTGGAGGACAGTTGGTGGGTGGTAGCATGGGACAGGAATATGTGGAGACTTTGGAAGGTGTGCCTGCACACCATGATCCCAGCCAACTGACTTGTGATGTCCCACACAGGCATGTGCCCAGGGCTGCTTGTAGGAGGACTTCTGGCCAACATGCCCCTGCATCAGCTGGTGTCACCAGATACATGTTTGAGGCTGTAATGGAGGCACAGGCACGTGCTATATGGCACAACAGAGAAGGTCTAAGGCTTCAGAGGGCTGCTGTCCGTTCTTTACCTGACAACATCCAGGCAATTGTAAATGCTCACCATCATCTTGCAGATATTTTGGATAAATGATTGGGTGACATGGTGGGAGTCCTTGACCGTGGCATGTCAATCCTCAAGTGTGGAATGTCTGTGCTGGCACATGGATGTAGGCCAGCTACATCACCTGTTGGTCTATGTGAACATGATACTTCACATGCCTGCTCCCATAGTGGCGGTAGCAGCAGCAGTGCAGCTGGTGCTGTGCTGTCCAAACCAGGACACAGCAGGCCATGTGCACATGGTCCTGGATGGTCCCAACAGGGACACGGTTCCAGTGGTCATGCGTCATCAAACAGTTCCCAATCTGGACCTCTGCATGGTAGTGTCTGTGCAACCCCTGGCAGGCGCAGGTCACATGGCCGTGGCCGGACACTGTGAACTGTAAAGCCTGCCTTGTACAGTCTGCAGCTGTCAATAGTACCCCTGTGTAGGCCAGTCACATGCCAGACCTGTGTGCATACATACACACACACACCAGAAACAAATGTAGGGCACCTCAACACACACACACACACACACACACACACACACACACACACACACACACGCATAACATCCACAAACACTCATTGAGATAAAAGCCCCTAACCCACACACATGATGTCATCCAATGGTGCAGCCTAGGCTGCTGGCAAACATTATCAACTTTTGCATATGATGATGATGCCTGTGCTGCATCCCTGTCATCCACTCCATTGGTGCAGGGGCATGCTCATATGGTCTGATGCACAGGGTGAGCATACTAGGAAAACAATTGTAGATTACCATTGTTAAGTAGTGTTGACAGGCAGCAGACATACCATGTACTACAGTTTTTTAATGCATTTTGTACTTTAGACAGTATGTATCATGTGTAACAACAGTAACTGCATGATGATCTTGATGTTCTGCCTTCCTCTTTCAGGTGTAATTGCATGTGCTGGGGGATGTCAGTGCTTGCGGTTAGTGTCCCATATGTAAATATAGACTACTCACAGGTCTGTATGACAATACCTGCATGCACTTTGTAGCTTCCACATCACAGTTATAATCTCCCAGGTTTCAAACATGTTTACTGATCTAATGATCCAAGAGCATGATAGCTGTGTAGTATGCTACTGTGGCCAGAGCCATCACATCCATAGTGGGTAACATCACAAGTATAGTTACCTGGAGCAGGGAGGAGGTAAAAGAGTGGTTTAGCAGATGACAAGGGTAAAGGCCAGTGGAAAAAGTGGTTTCTCATTGAGAATCAGTAATACCCACTCTCATGACAGGATGCAAACACACATACACACCCACACACTCAGGGATTCACAGACACAGTAACCCACCCACACACTCAAGGATTCACAGACACAGTAACACACACTCTAACACACACACACACACACACACACACACACACACACACACACACACACACACACACACACACACACACACACACACACACACACACAGTTGCCAGTGCTGGGATGAGAACCATTGCCTATGTGCAAATCATCATTATAGTACTACACATTTACAAGACACGTCACAGAGATTACACATGTACAGGTAGTCAGAATGGCTTAAGATCGAGGACATCAACAGGGATACTAGATTGCAGTGAGTGTATGTGGGGAGTGGAGTTCATCAGTAGGCTATGGAACAACAAGCCTCACCCCAGGGCGTACATGTTTACAGGTGGTTAGAATGCCCTTCTAAGATTGATGACATCAACAGGGATACTAGATTGCATTGAATGGATGGGGGAGGGGGTCTTATCATTTCACTATGGTAAAATACAGCCTCACTCCAGGGACCAGACAGCCACACACACACACACACACACACACACACACACACACACACACACACACACACACACACACACACACACACACACACACACACTGTGGCATTCACAAAGATATACACCTATGTCACACACATACAGACACTTTACATGTGTGAGATTTAAACCCCTGCCTATGTCTTGCTTTCTACACTTCACTCTGTACATATGTCTACAACAGTGTAGAGGAGAGTGAAAAACATTTGGGATGTATTCCCCACCATACGTGACATATATGGACACACACACACACACACACACACACGTGCCAGTACTGTGAATCAAACACCTGCCTATGTCATGATAGGTATTACAGAGTTACAGCACTATTGCACATGCTACAAAGTGCACTGACTGTTTTCTTTGCCAACTGTGCTGATAAATGCACAATATATGCACAGGGGAGGTGTTACTGTTACAAGTGTCAAGAGGTTTGCCTTCAGTGTCACCCTTACTGCATTCTACATTGTGTGTCTTCCCCTTCAATTAACAAAACCATAGCTTAGCAGTTACACAGGTTATTGTAGGAATGGTTGTAACACACCTGTGAGCTGTCCTCAGTAATCATTCATTTGCAAAGTAGCCCCACCACTTAGTAGTTATGTTCAAACATCTGTACATACCTTACTGTACTTTGAGCATATCACCATATACAGTTGGCAATGTTGAGGCTGCATTGCAACTGCATGATGTACTAAGACAACAGTCACCTTCAAACATCAGACACTGCACACTCATGGAATCTAAACACACATAAATACATGTACACATATGCAGTCATCATCAGTAAGTGGACTAGCAGGTCAAGAGGATACATTCCACACCTTCCCCACAACATGTGTGAAACCTAGCTGAGCATTACACCATAAGGGATGTTGTATTCATGTACTGGTAGGACACACAACCACCTTCACTGAGTAGCTAAGTGTACATTTATGCCAACAGCACATATCAGCAAGACACACACACACACACAGCAATATTCCATGTCATATTCCCACAAACTGTTAGTTGACAGTTCCACTGTGAAGCCAGGGCACTGTAATGGTCAACAGTGAGCACATCATATTTGCCACACACACATCATATTTGCCACACACACCTCATGATTACTGGAAGAGTGTCAGCAATGTGCTCTGTTTGAGCTAGGCATTACACTTATTCAAGCATGTGTGAGGTCTGTGGCTTATAAACATCTCACCCCAGCACGTTTTGGCTATTGTGGTAATAAGGTTTATGTCCAGATAGCACACAGCATGCATGGCTTGCAATTGTTTACACGGGGTATATGTAGGAGCTGTGGGTCACACATGGCTGTACATGTCATGGACATATCACCTGTAACTACTCAGGAACATACAGAGCATAGCTGTATTTCTCTGAGTCTGTCAATATAGGCCACGTGTGTAGGTCCTATAAACCTGTTATTTGGGTATGTTCGTAGGCATTGCATTTGGTGGACATGTCTAATGACATACATGCCACATGGATTGTTGCATGATATGATAGGTGTCATGGGTGACCAGTAGAGAGGGAATATTACCTCTGTCAACATAGATATCAAACCTTATGTACTGTTAGCATTAATCAGCCATGGACCTATCTTCCATGTGCATGTGTGTAATGAATGTAGCCACCTGTATGTACAAAGGACAACAACAGCTATGGTATATTCATTTATGTTGTATGACTGTGGGATGTGCATATCCAGGGCAGGTACATCTAGGTCATATCCAACTATGAGGGTGTTTACTGGTGTACAGCAACAGTCACCTGTGTTAATGCTGACAACATCCAAGGGACCCTGGTATGTGTACAACTGACCTGGTTACAAACAATGGTATTATTGCATTGCATAACACATTATGCAACTGTGTCAGTACATGGGCACTTTGCACAGTTGATGTAGGGCTAGGTACAGTCCACCAATCGAAGGTTATTTGGTGTTGTACCATAATATTTCATACCACATTTATGGATGTGTGTTGGTAGTCTGAGGACATGGTGGTGGATTTATATGAGGATACACCTAGAATGCAGCTTTTGCCACTGTCACCTGTACCTGACTTATCTGTGATGAATTATTTTGGAGTCTTGGTCTTTACTTGTGAGTAGCCTTTATGAATATGTGGACACCATGACCTGGAGTGGTCTGTACCAGTGTTATGGCCCACATGTCTGGATCTGAGTTATATGGTGGTAGTGATATTGTGCACTACAGAGCCTTCAGCCAAGTGTTCCTCACTGCACATATGTCAGTATTCCACATTGTAGGTTCTATATTGAGCAAATGGATTATGAAAGCCACACATCTAGCACTGGTTAGCCTAAGCATCCAATGCAATTGTCTCGTAGGTGTCAGGGTGTTACTTCTGTGTTTAGGACATTTGTCTTGGAATAGCACTATATGGGTAAATGCGACCTAGGTATCCACATTCCCTTGAATCATGGATGCATGTGATCTGTGACAAAGGCTTGTCTTCTTTCAGTAATGTCATCCCGGAATGACAGACACTGGACAACCTCATAATTACAGCAGGACAATGGCTCATTGTTTTGGTCAAGCAGTTGCCACTTGTACCATGACATCACTGCGAGTGGCAGTATTGTGCTTGGTATCAAATGCTACATTGAAGGTGATGGACAGCAGCAGACATTGTGCAGATGGCTAATGTCAGATATGCTTAGTGGAGCAGTCCTGCTAATAATGACAACTACTAACACAGTCAGAAGAGGTCATCTTGACACCTGCACCTCAGTACCATTAGACAATGGGGCTCACATATTATGCTTGCACATGCCACTGTTCCAATTATAATGCCACTGTCCACAACCTGATATCAATGTATGCCTTTCAGGGCAGCAATGTGTGTGACACATGCTGTACTTTGCATCCACCTGTGTGTCCCAGTTAACCAATTGTCTGTCACTTCCACACATGCGTGATTGTGTATACTTCACATATATATGGCAGTACTTCATGTACATGTATGCATGTGTATCACACAGCACAGATGCAGAAATATCATTTACGGGCCACATACAGGTATCTGGTAGTAAACCTGTATGATGTGCATATATACTGACAGTTAAGATGTACATAGCTGTAAACCTGTGTGTTTACAATAGGTGTCCATTACAATGTGTTCTGGACATCTAAGTGTATGAGCATGCACACTGTGGCCTTCTGTGGTTAGAATCAGAGTGCATCCCAAACAGCCCTGTGCTACTAAGTGTATGAGTGTACCCACTGCCACCTTGTGTAATTTGAGTCAGTGCATCCAACAAGCCCTTTGTTTCTAAGTGTATGAGCATGCCCAGTATAACCTTGTGTAGTTGGAGTCAGAGTGCATCCAAAACGGCCCTGTGCTACTAAGTGTATGGGCATGCCCACTGTCACCTTGTGTAATTGGAGTAAATGCATCCAAACAAGTCCTGTGATTCTATGTGTATGAGCATGACCACTGTAACCCTGTATAGTGATAGTAGTTGTCCATCCAACAGATGGGCATACTCCAGTTTAGGGCTTGTTGTGTTACAAATATACCTCTCAGGCCTACCTATGTCTTACCTGCAGATGATGAGCCTTGTTTGTGCATACAGGTTGTACTGGACTCCTACTTTAAACACACAGGTTTACAGCTATGTACATCTTAACTGTCAGTATCCCTGTTGATGTCCTCAATCTTAGAAGGGCATTCTGACTGCCTGGATATGAGTAATCTCTGTGGCATGTCTCGTAACTGTGTATTACTGTAATAGTGAACTGTCGATAGGCAGGAGTTCTCATCCCACCAATGGCAACTGTGTGTGTGTGTGTGTGTGTGTGTGTGTGTGTGTGTGTGTGTGTGTGTGTGTGTGTGTGTGTCAGCAAATGCCTGAGTGTATGTGTATTTGTGTCTGCATCATCTCATGAGAGTGGGTTTTACTGCTTCCCAAAGAGAAACCACCTTTTGCACTGGCCTTTATCCTTGTCATCTGCTAAACCACCCTTTTCTCCCCTCCCCACTGCAAGTAATCAGTCCTGTGTAATTGTATGAATTCTGTGGCACATAACCCAACTGCATACCACTCTACTAGTAACTTTACATAGGCATGACTTGTAAGCACAATACTGGCAAGTGTGTGTGTGTTTGTGTGTGTGTGACTATCCTGTAGCCAGGCATACACATGTGTTATGTATTTTAACATGCTGCACACCATGGTAGTCATCTGTGGGGAGTGGAGTCTACAAATGATTACATAGTTAGGAATAGAAAAGAATAGACAGTCAAGAATGACTGCTGTTGGGTATGTTATTTTCCTGTGCCACTGTCGAGCAGTGACACAGAAGTGATCCCCAGGGTGTATTTCCATACCTATCATTCCCCCACCCAAACTCCACAATCCCTGGGGTTTATTTCCTTAGCCATCATTCCTCACCCCAGACTCCACATACACAGCAACCATCCCTTCTCTGGTGAACTGATTAAGATTTAAATGTTATAATATAAGAGTTGCCTCTGTGGTGTGTACAAATCAATTCCTTTGTAACCCTTCTGTGTCACAAAGGGTGTTCAGACATGTTTATATATATGGCTATAGCTGTGTCTGTGTATATGTATATATATATATATATATATATATATATATATATATATATATATATATATATATATATATATGTGTGTGTGTGTGTGTACACATCCTGTAAGTGCATATATGTATTTAGTATTTATTTATAACAGTTGTACATATGCAGACTTGTCTATGTTATTTCACAGAGTACAGTACATTCAAGGGTACTGTACATATGTACACAAAGTGACTGACCCATTTGTTTTCAGTACTGTGGAATACCTGTAGTAAAATGTGTATTATAAAAACCATGAAACGTATACAACCCCAATGGCTTAGTGGTAAGTCCAGTGACCATGGTGTGCATGGTTCAAGACCTGCAAGGATTGTTGATAATGTCATTTAGGACTGAATAAGGCAGTTGTAAGCAGGTGCAAATGTGTTTTTATGACAGTAAGCAGCAGGCACACACAGTTAAAAAGACATGTACAACTCGCAGTACACTTGAAATGCCCTTCTTTTGTAATCCTGCTGATGTCATTCATTGTGACATTCCCTTGGGGAAGAAGTACTTCAGTGATGTCTGTGGTGCACACTATAACTGTGTACTGCTGTAATGTAAGAAACTAGTTAGGTAGGGGTTCAAATGCCATATATAACAGGTGGGTGAGTGTGTGTTTGTGTGTGTGTGTGTGTGTGTGTGTGTGTGTGTGTGTGTGTGTGTGTGTGTGTGTGTGTGACTTGTATCCTCTGTAGTGGTGGTTGTAAGTGTGTGACACCTGTGTGCAATGTGGAATGGGTTTTGCATATATTTTATGTTGGCCATACTCTATATCACAATGTCAACCATACAGGGATAATAGATGTACATTAGCTGTGAGGCTGGGGTGCAAATCCATACCCATACATGTGACATCAAGGCCAGCCAATCACAGTTAGCAACCCCACTATTACCCAGAGCACACACTCACCCATGTGTCATATGCACACACATGTCTAGGAAATAGCCAATATGTGGGTAGTACACTGCATATTGGTCACTGATAGTAACTATTCAGTAATAGCAGTGGACTGCAGAGGGCATGTCACTCTGGCCATCTGTCCAATATGCATGTACATGCACACAGTGCTCCTCCACCATGTTCCCCAATGGACACCTGCACCACCTATGGTGCCTTCACATATGACTCACAACGGACATACCATGCTTGACAACATGCTTGCAACCACTTTACAGTGCCTTAATCACTCTGTATCCATTGACCCTTGTTCAGCCTAGCAACCAAATAATCAACCTCTGCGAGGCTTGAATCCAGGACCATGCACACCATAGCCAAAGTGGTTTAACTCTAAGCCACCTCTGGTATGCATAATTCTCCTGTATTCACAAACATATCATCCATCCCAGTCATTCAACAGTACAGTGTATGCATTCTAACATGCAGGTGTATGTGTGTGTGAAAATATATTAATGTCTACACAGATACAAAATGTATTTATGTATATATATATATATATATATATATATATATATATATATATATATATATATATAGGAGAGAGAGAGAAGGAGAGATATATAGATAGATATAGATATATATATCCACATATATGTAAGCAGATATTTATATCTATATAGGTATATACGGACATACATCTGTAGATAAGGTGGTAACATATCAAAAACATATATGTCCACATGTACCATGAATGGGGTTGAAAGTACAAACAACATACGTCATGCACGAATATGTATTCCCCCCCACAGCAAAACATGTCTGACCTGCAATACACTACCAACTGTTGCAGATCCCATAACCAGGACCTTACACAACAAGGCCACAAGATGTTAACAGTACCCCATCCAACCTGTATGTCAGGCTGGTATCAGTAACATATCATGCAGTACAGTCAGGCTCATAATGACTCCCATTTTGCAGTCATCTGTTACCTTTGTTAGCCAGAGTCCCGTACTGTTGGCCTGTACTACAGAGATGTAGAATTCAAACAACATTGGTCCCAGGACTGAACCCTGAGGTACTCCACCTCTCACTTGTCTGGGGATGGATTTGGAGACAGTTATACCTACAGTTTGGTTTCTGTCAGTAAGCCATGTGGCAAACCATTGAGTGGCATAGGGACGTATGGCCGGATTAGTGTGTTAATCTATGTTTCCAGACTGGTGTATGGTATTAAAGGGCTTGGCGAGGTCTACACAGGCGTTGTGGACTGCCTTACCCTCTTCAACAGCTATTCAGACTTAGTCAAAGCAGACAATCCATTTCAAGAGGCATGACTGACCCTCCATGAGCCCAATCTGTGTGGGGTCCAATGTTTGAGGGTTGCCAACGTCTGTGTTCCAAACTTCCCTGATAATGCATTCCATGGCCATGCAGATTAGGCTCATCACACCAAAGTGACAGTAGTTCCAGGGATCCAAGGTGGATCTAACCTTGTAGAGTGGGATAACTGCAGCTGTGCACCACTCAGTGGGCACCATGCCTGATGTGAAGTTATGATTACACATGACAGTCTAGTCCCATGGATGATGTATTCTTAGCTGTGGGTAGTGCAGTTTCTGCCTGTGTGGTCATGCTTACTGGCCAATGGAACTCTGTTCATATTGCCGTTGGCCATTTTGAGGGTGAGAGGGGGTGACTGTGGCACTAAACCAATCCACCAGGATATTGGTACAATCTTTGGGAGCAATCTATGTAATGCCATACTGTCATAGCTCAGAGCACATCTCAGCATTGCCTGTTAGATTCAGGACATAACCACAGAATGGTGTGTGGTTGTCTGTGGAATCTGTTGTGATTTTAGTTACATAACCAGCTTTGGAGGGTTCCATGTGGGATCTCAACATCTTACTGTGGCTGGTAAAAGAGTTGTTTGCATCCTTGGAGTATCCTTTTTGCTTCAACAGTGTCTACCTTGTGTTGTATACTATGTTAATGGCAGGAGACCACTAGAGTGGCTTGCTTATTTGGGAGGCGAGCATTGTGGTTCCATGTGGGATGTCATGAACCATGCACAAGTGGATGTGTTCATACAGTACCTTAGTACAGGATTCATCTGTAGAACTGTCAGCTTCTGTCTCCATGGGTGTCACAGATATTGTCACTTCTGCCTTGTGTAGCATGAAGCTGGCTTTGAGGAGGTCTTTTATGGACAACTGTATATACATTCCTTTGACATGTTCACTTTGATTAGCCTACACTGGGATTACTGTTGTGAAACCTCAGTCTTGCGTACTGTTGTGATGGCATAGTGGTTAGTTACTGCGGCTATAATGTACAGTGTCCTGGGTTCATGACCTGCAAAGGTGGGGTATTGTTGTTCGGCCAGGATAGTGAGTAATGCATACTGACTAATTGTGGAAATTTGGTTGGGCACACTTAAAACAATTCAAATGGCCTACATTGGCAATCCTGCTGATGTCAATCACAGGGGAGTACACTTTTGGGGAAGAGAGTACTCCAGCAATTTCTGTGGTGCATGCTATAACAGTATAATGCTGTAGTGTGATATAAAACTCTGGTATGGGTTAAGTCTCACACATGGGAGTTGTGGATTCGTTGGTGTCTTTTCCTATGCCTGTGTAGAGAGTGCTGCATGTTTGGCTAGTCATACTTACTACGATTCATTGGCCCTACTTTGGCAATCCTGCTGATGTCACCCACCTAGAAATACATCTCTGGGACTACTGTAAACCAGTAATCTCTGTAGCGCATCCTGTAACTGCATAATGCTGTAGTGTAATAAACTAGTTTGGTAGGTGCTCTAATCCCACACTTGCCAACTGTGTATGTGTGTGTCTGCCTGAGAAAGGTACAATACTTTTTAGAGTACACGCACTCCTTACAATTCATATACTCAACATTGGCAAGGCTGCTGATGTCACCCACCTGAAAATGCACCTCTGGGACTGCTGTAAGCCAGTAATCTCTGTTGCGTGTCCTGCAACTGTGTAATACTGTAATGTAATAAACTAGTTTGATAGGTGTTCTAATCCCAACCTCGCCAACTGTGTGTGAGTGTGTGTGTGTGTGTGTGTGTGTGTGTGTGTGTGTGTGTGTGTGTGTGTGTGTGTGTGTCTGCCTGAAAAGGGAACAATGCTTTTTAGAGTATGCACACTCCTTACAATTCATATACTCAACATTGGCAAGGCTCTGGGAGTGCTATAACCCAGTAATCTCTGTACCACATCATGTAACTGCATAATGCTGTAGTATGATAAGCTAGTTTGGTAGGTGTTCTAATCCCAGACTTGCTAACTGTGTGTGTCTCTCTGCCTAAGAAAGGAACAATGCTTTTTAGAGTATGCACACTCCTTACAATTCATATACTCAACTTTGGTATGGCTGCTGATGTCACCCACCTAGAAATACACCTCTGGGACTGCTGTAACCCAGTAATCTCTGTAGCGCATCGGATAACTGTGTACTGCTAGAGTGTGATATAGAACTGTGGTAGGGTTCCATCCACATCAATGGCAGTCATGTATGTTTTGTGTGTGTTTTAATGTCTGTGTAGGGAGCAATGCATTATGGCCTATTCACTCGCAGGACATTTACAATGCCCTACTTTGGTAATCCTGCTGATGTCATTCCTTGTGAAATACACCTTTGGGGATGGATTAGCCCAGTAATCTCCGTAGCGCATGCTATAACTGCATAATGCTGTAGTGTGCTAAACTAGTTAAGTAGGAGTTCTATTTTGAGACATGGCAGGTGTGTGTGTGTGTTTGTCAATCATATCCTTTGTGGAGGTGGCTGTGAGTGTCTAACCACTGGACGTGTTGAGGAGCGGGTTTTGTATTTTTCCTATATGGTGGCCATATTATATATCACAATGTCCACCTCACGAGCATTACAGATTTCAATCAGCCAAGAGACTGGGTTGGCAAGCCATACCCCTACATCTGGTAAAAGGCATAGTGAACAAAGTAAGCAACCCTACTATTACCCAGAGTACAGTCTGAACCCATGTGTCATACACAAACACACTTGCCTAGTAACATCCCGCTATGTTTCTAGTACCCTGCACATTGTTGACAGATAGTAGGTATGGTGTGATTGCAGGGGGCTGCAGAGGTCATGGCATCCTGTCCACCAGTACAATAGGCACATAATTGCAGACAATGCGCCTTCACTATGTTCCCCACTGGATGCCTGCAACATATGTGGTGCCATCAAATGTGATCCACAAAAGACATACAAAGCCTTACACACATGCCCTATATGGACAGATGCCACTGACACCAGCAATACCTGTATCATGCTATCAATGCAGGGACAGGGTCAACCTGCTGTCTATTAGCAGGTTCTGCCACACCAGGCCAGGATTGGCATATCTAATGATAATAGTCTGTGTACATAACATGTGCCAGGCAAACCAGGTACACTTAAACATGTCACTGCACATTAATGTGGGACATGCACATCCCAGGCAATGTCCATGTCAAGGACTATCAAACACAGACATGGCATGCATTGCAAAGCAATGGCCACACACAATAGTAACCAGGATGACACGATGGTTAATACAATATCAATCTGTGTGGGGCATTGCAGACACTACACCCCTGAACCACACTGCAGACCATTGTCAGGTGGCCTGATGCCAATGACTACCCCTCACCCAGCCGTGTACAGCCATCTTGCACAGCCAACCATTACACACCCATGAAGTAATGCACACACACATGTCAGTACTGGCACCTTGTGTCAGTGTGTGGGGTATAATGTTCCCAACCACAGTCACACCCAGTATAACTCCCATTGGCAAACTGACTGATGTCAGACACGTTCACATGCCCTAGCCCATAGAACCTCAGGATAACCCCTGTGGTGCATGTAATACCTGTGCATTACTGTAGTGTGGCAAACTAAGTAGTTAGAAAGTGTATTTGTGAGTCTGCCAAAGTGTGCCAATGTGACTAGTCCCTTAGAGAGTGTGACTGTGTTGACAATGACATCTGTTCATGTGGACAGCCGTGTGTGCTAGACCTAATGTATGTCTACTATATATCTGTTGCAGATGTCGCTAACCAGCACACATATATGTTCTTACAGCACACCAACATGTCAGCTTTGTGGCACATGATATAACTTCATGCACTTGTAATAGTAATGGCTAAACAGTCAGGGGTATGAACTCCTGCACTGGTAGGTGTATGACAGAAGATGCTTAGGTTTTAGTCTCCAAGCCCTTCTTCGATATACTTTGCCTCTGTCTGTCCCTCCCACATACTCTCTGGTGGATGTGGAGATGTACACCTGCTCAGCAGCAGCTTGTGTTTTGTAAGTGATGGTCATGATCAGGTGATGGTCTCTGCACCTATTGCAGTCCTCCTATAGCTGATTGCATGTGGAACAGCTGTGGTGACATTCCCATAGCCAATTGCATGGAAACACAGTACAATATCTAGGAACATCATGTTGGTGTTTGCCCATGACAGTCACTGTGAGTGGAACCTGGATCTTGTGTTTGGTAAACAGCATCACCGATAAAATCTGGATATTCCTCAAACAACATATACAGTGGAAACTAGCCTAAAGACAAGAGGGTGATGTGCCAGACATGACTACAGCATGTAAGTGTATCTATGCTTCATTCAGACTATTGCCAGTTTAACAGGTTGTGTGTGGTAATGGCTAGTCTGCATGTTTTAATAACTGACAAGACAGTGTTATGTTTGTGAGGAAACTCCCATCTGTCGGGTCATCTGTGGACTGGTCAGTATGTGGAACCATTTGTTTCTTATGTTACTCACAGAACACACATCTGTGAACTGCAGAAGCATAGTGTGAGGATTACAGTCAGTACACAGTGATTGTGATGAGAGTTACTCCCATCGCATCCCTGATTGGACATACGTCATACGAAACAGAGGTATGACAGTCACTGTCTGAGGTTATCACAGTGACATGCCAATAATGGGCCACTGTTCATAGCTGCAGTCACAAGTCATCTACGTTTTGGACAGATGTCATGCAGTATATATGCATGTGTTGTGCTCCCTCTGCAAATGTGTGACATCTGTTGTCTTGGGTTGATGGTAATATCTATGCATGCTGTTATAAGTAATCCTGAATGCTACTGACTATTACTAAGCCTTATCTGTGTTAAAACTGCAACACCATAGGCTGTATGGGATTGGATGTCCTGGTGGAACCACCTGTCCCACTTCAGCTGGCCATGGCACCAGGCACCAGCACTTCTGGGGCCCAGTCTTGGACCTCCACCTCTGTTGGCTCTGCAACACCTTCATGTGGAACCACCACTGAGGATGGGGCATGCCCCCCCCGGGAGCTGGTCCAGACAAGTGCTTGTCAGCCATCCTATGGTCCAGGCCGTGGTGCTTAGGGAGCTCAATAAGGGGTTCTAAGGCCAGCTATGCCAGCTCAAGGGCAGAGTGGCACATTTAGAGGGTGAGCCTGCCCCTCCTAGACAGCCCCCAGCACAGCCACCTTTAGGGCTGTGAGGGTGCAGTGGTGGCTGCCCATGGGTGGGGACCTCCATCCCACTGTTTCCATTTGGGGGCTCATGGGCTTGTGACTGCAAAACACCCCTCCCCATCCAAGGTGTTTCTCCTCCACATGTGTCTTATACCACCCCTGTATGCTGTCTTGTCTGTCATCCTACCCAACCTATCATCCACGAGCATACTTACTCTCCTTCCCCAACATCCCACTCTCACCTTACAAAAATGGAAAAAAAAGGCCAATCTGTTCCCAGAAAAACTTTTGCCCCATACATAGCTGTCCATTTTACACAGGTGTCCACTGGACACATGTAACCTTTTTAATTTACATCACAACATACTACTGTTGTCCTCATCCCTCTCTCAGGCAAAGCAATGGCCACACACAATAGTAACCAGGATGACAGAACGGTTAATACAATATCAATCTGTGTGGGGCATTGCAGACACTACACCCCTGAAACACAATGCAGACCATTGTCAGGTGGCCTGATGCCAAGGATTACCCCTCATCCAGCCATGTACAGACATCTTGCACAGCCAACCACTACACACCCATGAAGCAATGCACACATGCATGTCAGTACTGGCACCTTGTGTCTGTGTGTGGGGTATAATGTTCCCAACCACAGTCACCCAGTATAACTCCCATTGGCATACTGACTGATGTCAGACATGTTCACATGCCCTAGCCCATAGAATCTTAGGATAACCCCTGTGGTGCATGTAATACCTGTGCATTACTGTAGTGTGGCAAACTAAGTAGTTAGGAAGTGTATTTGTGAGTCTGCCAAAGTGTGCCAATGTGTCTGAGTCCCTTAGAGAGTGTGGCTGTGTTGACAATGACATCTGTTCATGTGGACAGCCATGTGTGCTACACCTAATGTATGTCTACTATATCTCTGTTGCAGATGTCACTCACCAGCACAAATATATGTTCTTACAGCACACCAACATGTCAGCTTTGTGGCACATGGAATAACTTCATGCCCTTGTAATAGCAATGGCTAAATAGTCAAGGGTTTGGACCCCTGCACTGGTAGGTGTGTGACAGAAGATGCTTAGGTGTTAGTCTCCCAGCCCTTCTCTGATGTACTTTGCCTCTGTCTGTCATTCCCACACACTCTCTGGTGGATGTGGAGATGTACACCTGCTCAGCAGCAGCTTGTGTTTTGTAAGTGATGGTCATGATCAGTTGATGGCCTCTGCACCTATTGCAGTCCTCCTCTAGCTGATTGCATGTGGAACAGCTGTGGTGACATTCCCAAAGCCAATTGCATGGAAACAGTACAATATCTAGGAACATCATGTTGGTGTTTGCCCATGACAGTCACTGTGAGTGGAACCTGGATCTGGTGTTTGGTAAACAGCATCACAGATGAAATCTGGATATTCCTTAAACAACATACGCAGTGGAAAATAGCCTAAAGACAGGAGGGTGATGTGCCAGACATGACTACATCAGGTAAGTGTATCTATGCTTCATTCAGACTACTGCCATTTTAACAGGTTGTGTGTGGTAATGGCTAGTCTGAATGTTTTAATAACTGACAAGACAGTGCTCTGTTTGTGAGGAAACACCCATCTGTAGGGTCATCTGGGGACTGGTCAGTGTGTGGAACCATTTGTTTCTTATGTTACTCACAGAACACATATCTGTGAACTGCAGAAGCATAGTGCGAGGACTGCAGTCAGTACACGGTGACAGTGATGAGAGTTACTCCCATTGCATCCCTGATTGGACATACGTCATATGAAACAATGGTATGACAGTCACTGTCTGAGGTTATCACAGTGACATGCCAATAATGGGCCACTGTTCGTAGCTGCAGTCAAAAGTCCTCTATGCTTTGGATAGATGTATTGCAGTATATATGCATGTGTTATGCTCCCTCTGCAAATGTATGACATCTGTTGTCTTGGGTTGATGGTAATATCTATGCATGCTGTTATAAGTAATCCTGAATGCTGTTGACTATTACGAAGCCTTATCTGTGTTAAAACTGCATCACTATAGGCTGTATGGGATTGGATGTCCCGGTGGAACCACCTGTCCCACTTCAGCTGGCCATGGCACCGGGCACCAGCACATCTGGGGCCCAGCCTTGGACCTCCACCTCTGTTGGCTCTGCACCACCTTCATGTGGAACCGCCACTGAGGATGGGGCTTGCCCACCCGGGAGCAGGGCCAGACAGGTGCTTGTCAGCCATCATACAGTCCAGGCCATGGTGCGTAGGGAGCTCAATAAGGGGTTCTAAAGCCAGCTATGCCAGCTCAAGGGCAGAGTGGAACATTTAGAGGGTGAGCCTACCCCTCCTAGACAGCCCCCAGCACAACCACCTTTAGGGCTGTGAAGGTGCAGTGGTGGCTGCCTATGGGTGGGGACCTCCATCCCACTGTTTCCATTTGGGGGCTCATGGGCTTGTGACTGTGAAACACCCCTCCCTGTCCAAGGTGTTTCCCCCCACATGTGTCATATACCACCCCTGTATGCTGTCTTGTCTGTCATCCTACCAAACCTATCCTCCACGGGCATACTTACTCTCCTTCCCCAACATCCCACTCTCACCTTACAAAAATGGAAACAAAAGGCCAAACTGTTCCCAGAACAACTTTTGCCCCATACATAGCTGCCCATTTCACACAGGTGACCACTGGACACATGTAACCTTTTTAATTTGCATCACAACATACTACTGTTGTCCTCATCCCTCTCTCAGGCAAAGCAATGGCCATACACAATAGTAACCAGGATGACAGAATGGTTAATACAATATCAATCTGTGTGGGGCATTGCAGACTCTACACCCCTAAACCACACTGCAGACCATTGTCAGGTGGCGTGATGCCAAGGATTAGGCCTCACCTAGCCGTGTACAGCCATCTTGCACAGCCACCCACTACACACCCATGAAGCAATGCACACATGCATGTCAGTACTGGCACCTTGTGTCTGTGTGTGGGGTATAATGTTCCCAGCCACAGTCACCCAGTATAACTCCCATTGGCATACTGACTGATGTCAGACACGTTCACATGCCCTAGCCCAAAGAATCTCAGGATAACCCCTGTGGTGCATGTAATACCTGTGCATTACTGTAGTGTGGCAAACTAAGTAGTTAGGAAGTGTATTTGTGAGTCTGCCAAAGTGTGCCAATGTGTCTGAGTCCCTTAGAGAGTGTGACTGTGTTGACAATGACATCTGTTCATGTGGACAGCCATGTGTGCTACACCTAATGTATGTCTACTATATCTCTGTTGCAGATGTCGCTCACCAGCACACATATATGTTTTACAGCACACCGACATGTCAGCTTTGTGGCACATGGAATAACTTCATGCGCTTGTAATAGTAATGGCTAAATAGTCAGGGGTTTGAACCCCTGCAATGGTAGGTGTGTGACAGAAGATGCTTAGGTTTTAGTCTCCCAGCCCTTCTCTGATGTACTTTGCCTCTGTCTGTCATTCCCACACACTCTCTGGTGGATGTGGAAATGTACACCTGCTCAGCAGCAGCTTGTGTTTTGTAAGTGATGGTCATGATCAGGTGATGGCCTCTGCACCTATTGCAGTCCCCCTCTAGCTGATTGCATGTGGAACAGCTGTGGTGACATTCCCATAGCCAATTGCATGGAAACAGTACAATATCTAGGAACATCATGTTGGTGTTTGCCCATGACAGTCATTGTGAGTGGAACCTGGATCTGGTGTTTGGTAAACAGCATCACAGATGAAATATGGATGTTCCTCAAACAACATACACAGTGGAAAATAGCCTAAAGACAGGAGGGTGATGTGCCAGACATGACTACATCATGTAAGTGTAGCTATGCTTCATTCAGACTACTGCCATTTTAACAGGTTGTGTGTGGTAATGGCTAGTCTGCATGTTTTAATAACTGACAAGACAGTGCTCTGTTTGTGAGGAAACCCCCATCTGTAGGGTCATCTGTGGACTGGTCAGTGTGTGGAACCATTTGTTTCTTATGTTACTCACAGAACACATATCTGCGAACTCCAGAAGCATAGTGTGAGGACTGCAGTCAGTACACAGTGACAGTGATGAGAGTTACTCCCATTGCATCCCTGATTGGACATACATCATATGAAACAGTGGTATGACAGTCACTGTCTGAGGTTAACACAGTGACATGCCAATAATGGGCCACTGTTCATAGCTACAATCACAAGTCATCTACGCTTTGGACAGATGTCATGCAGTATATATGCATGTGTTGTGCTCCCTCTGCAAATGTATGACATCTGTTGTCTTGGGTTGATGGTAATATCTATGCATGCTGTTATAAGTAATCCTGAATGCTGTTGACTATTACTAAGCCTTATCTGTGTTAAAACTGCATCACCATAGGCTGTATGGGATTGGATGTCCCGGTGGAACCACCTGTCCCACTTCAGCTGGCCATGGCACCGGGTACCAGCACGTCTGGGGCCCAGCCTTGGACCTCCACCTCTGTTGGCTCTGCACCACCTTTGTGTGGAACCGCCACTGAGGATGGGGCTTGCCCCCCCCCGGGAGCAGGTCCAGACAGGTGCTTGTCAGCCATCATAAAGTCCAGGCCGTGGTACGTAGGGAGCTCAATAAGGGATTCTAAGGCCAGCTATGCCAGCTCAAGGGGAGAGTGGCACATTTAGAGGGTGAGCCTGCCCCTCCTAGACAGCCCCCAGCACAGCCACCTTTAGGGCTGTGAAGGTGCAGTGGTGGCTGCCCATGGGTGGGGACCTCCATCCCAGTGTTTCCATTTGGGGGCTCATGGGCTTGTGACTGTGAAACACCCCTCCCTGTCCAAGGTGTTTCCCCCCACATGTGTCATATACCACCCCTGTATGCTGTCTTGTCTGTCATCCTACCCAACCTATCCTCCACGAGCATACTTACTCTTCTTCCCCAACATCCCACTCTCACCTTACAAAAATGGAAACAAAAGGCCAAACTGTTCCCAGAACAACTTTTGCCCCATACATAGCTGCCCATTTCACACAGGTGTCCACTGGACACATGTAACCTTTTTAATTTGCATCACAACATACTACTGTTGTCCTCATCCCTCTCTCAGGCAAAACAATGGCCACACACGATAGTAACCAGGATGACAGAATGGTTAATACAATATCAATCGGTGTGGAGCATTGCAGACACTACACTCCTGAACCACACTGCAGACCATTGTCAGGTGGCCTGATGCCAAGGATTACCCCTCACCCAGCCATGTACAGCCATCTTGCACAGCCAACCACTACACACCCATGAAGCAATGCACACATGCATGTCAGTATTGGCACCTTGTGTCTGTGTGTGGGGTATAATGTTCCCAACTACAGTCACCCAGTAAAACTCCCATTGGCATACTGACTGATGTCAGACACGTTCACATGCCCTAGCCCATAGAATCTCAGGATAACTCCTGTGGTGCATGTAATACCTGTGTATTACTGTAGTGTGGCAAACTAAGTAGTTAGGAAGTGTATTTCTGAGTCTGCCAAAGTGTGCCAATGTGTCTGAGTCCCTTAAAGAGTGTGGCTGTGTTGTCAATGATATCTGTTCATGTGGACAGCCATGTGTGCTACACCTAATGTATGTCTACTATATCTCTGTTGCAGATGTCGCTCACCAGCACACATATATGTTTTACAGCACACCGACATGTCAGCTTTGTGGCACATGGAATAATTTCATGCACATGTAATAGTAATGGCTAAATAGTCAGGGGTTTAAACCCCTGCACTGGTAGGTGTGTGATAATAGATGCTTAGGTTTTAGTCTCCCAGCCCTTCTCTGATGTACTTTGCCTCTGTCTGTCATTCCCACACACTCACTGGTGGATGTGGAGATGTACACATTCTCAGCAGCAGCTTGTGTTTTGTAAGTGATGGTCATGATCATGTGATGGCCTCTGCACCTATTGCAGTCCTCCTCTAGCTGATTGCATGTGGAACAGCTGTGGTGACATTCCCATAGCCAATTGCATGGAAACACAGTACAATATCTAGGAACATTATGTTGGTGTTTGCCCATGACAGTCACTGTGAGTGGAACCTGGATCTGGTGTTTGGTAAACAGCATCACAGATGAAATCTGGATATTCCTTAAACAACATACACAGTGGAAAATAGCCTAAAGACAGGAGGGTGATGTGCCAGACATGACTACATCATGTAAGTGTAGGTATGCTTCATTCAGACTACTGCCAGTTTAACAGGTTGTGTGTGGTAATGGCTAGTCTGCATGTTTTAATAACTGACAAGACAGTGCTCTGTTTGTGAGGAAACCCCCATCTGTAGGGTCATCTGTGGACTGGTCAGTGTGTGGAACCATTTGTTTCTTATGTTACTCACAGAACACATATCAGTGAACTGCAGAAGCATAGTGCTAGGACTGCAGTCAGTACACAGTGACAGTGATAAGAGTTACACCCATCGCATCCCTCATTGGATGTACATCATATGAAACAGTGATATGTCAGTCACTTTCTGAAGTTATCACAGTGACATGCCAATAATGGGCCACTGTTCATAGCTGCAGTCACAAGTCATCTACGCTTTGGACAGATGTCATGCAGTATATATGCATGTGTTGTGCTAAATCTGCAAATGTATGACATCTGTTGTCATGGGTTGATGATAATATCTATGCATGCTGTTATAAGTAATCCTGAATGGTGTTGACTATTACTAAGCCTTATCTGTGTTAAAACTGCAACACCATAGGCTGTATGGGATTGGATGTCCCAGTGGAACCACCTGTCCTACTTCAGCTGGCCATGGCACCGGGCACCAGCATGTCTGGGTCCCAGCCTTGGACCTCCATCTCTGTTGGTCTGCACCACCTTCGTGTGGAACCGCCACTGAGGATGGGGCTTGCCACCCCGGGAGCAGGTCCAGACAGGTGCTTGTCAGCCATCATACAGTCCAGGCCGTGGTGAGTAGGGAGCTCAATAAGGGGTTCTAAGGCCACCTATGCCAGCTCAAGGGCTGAGTGGCACATTTAGAGGGTGAGCCTGCCCCTCCTAGACAGCCCCCAGCACAGCCACCTCTAGGGTTGTGAAGGTGCAGTGGTGGCTGCCCATGGGTGGGGACCTCCATCCCATTGTTTCCATTTGGAGGCTCATGGGCTTGTAACTGTGAAACACACCTCCCCGTCCAAGGTGTCCCCCCCACATGTGTCATATACCACCCCTGTATGCTGTCTTGTCTGTCATCCTACCCAACCTATCTTCCACGAGCATACTTACTCTCCTTCCCCAACATCCCACTCTCACCTTACAAAAATGGAAACAAAAGGCCAAACTGTTCCCAGAACAACTTTTGCCCCATACATAGCTGCCCATTTCACACAGGTGTCCATTGGACACATGTAACCTTTTTAATTTGCATCACAACATACTACTGTTGTCCTCACCCCTCTCTCAGGCACATGATCCTAGTATGTACATGACTCCTAAAGGTTCCAGGTACACGTGATGCAGATGGCCCCAGTGTACACATGACACAACCAATCCTTCTATGCTTACCCCATTTAACTTTTTAATGATGATGATGTTGCACACAGCACCTTACATGAGTACTGTTCTCACATAATGATTGGACAGGAACTGTTTTGTTAATGTAAATAAAATGCTGAAAGTAATGATTTTGGGCAATGTACAAATGTTTGCGTGTATTAATGACACATGTCTGTCTGAGGGAGTCTTGAAATTACATAGGACAACACCACTACATCATACAGGAGTTGCTGGTGTTTTCCTTTTCATTCTTTTTTAATGCTTTGTTGTCACATGGTTTGTTCTTGATATATCTATATATATCTATATCTATGTATGTATATATATCTAGACATAAACACACACACATACATCTACATAATTATATACATTTCCTATACCTTTGAATGACCGTGCTGGATGATATGTTTGTAAAAAACATCCAATGTCTGTATATCTGCCATGGCTAAGTGGTAAATCACATTGGCTCTAGTGTGTAGGGTCATGGTTTCGAGCCTTGCAGAGGCTTTATTTTGTTGCTGGGCAGAACAAGGGCTGTTGGATACGGAGTGATTAAGCTACTTTTAAGCAGTTGTGAGCGGGTGTGCATGGCTTTGTGCGACGGTAAGCAGTGGTTACTTTTTGTTACAGTTACTTACACTCAGTTACCTTCTTGATTGCTTAACTTGTGTAGGCAGTGCTTCCCCCCACGCAATCAGGCTGAAACCAGCTCACTGCTGCATAAAAGTGCTTACTCCCGCTTACCCTCGTGCTAATTTCTTTAAAAGAAAAAAATAAGGGGTGATAGGAAAGTGGTTAAAAAGGGGCACAAAGAGGGAAAGACAGTAAGCAAGGTAGCTAGGGATGTGCAGGAAGGGTGTAGGGATGATCCATAGCTGTCCATTTCTTCTACAGCATCGGCTGTACATATGCAATAAATTTGGCAGTACATTTGGACACTCACAACTCTGAGAGAGGGGTGAGGACAACAATAGTATGTTGTGATGCCAATTAGAAATGTTTACATTTGTCCAGTGGACATGTGTGCGAAATGGACAGCTATGTATGGGGCATGCTTTTTTTTGCAGGAACAGATTGCCCTTTATTTCTTTTATGTTTAGGTGAGAGTGGGATATTGGGAAAGGAGAGCTGGTATCAGGGAATATAGCTTTGGTAGGATGACAGACAGGACAATCAAGATGTCTACAGGGGTGGTATATGGCACATGTGTAGGGGAAACACCTTGGACATGGAGGGGTGTTTGGAAGTTGCAAGCCCATGAGCCCACAAATGGATACAGTGGGACTGAGGTCCCCACCAATGGGCATTCACCACTGCAACTTCACAGCCCAGATGGTGGCTGTGCTGGGGGCTGTGTAAGAGGGGCAGGCTCATCCCCTAGTTGCGCCACTCTGCCCTCAAGCTGGCATAGGCCGTCTCAAGTCTCCCTGTCGAGCTCCCTATGCACCACAGCCCAGACCATACCATGGGTGACAGGTTCTTGTCCACCCCCAATCCCAGGGGGGGGGTGAGCCCCATCCCCTGTGGTGGTTCCACCAGAAGGTGGTGCAGGGCCAACGGATGAGGTGGTCCCAGGCTGGGCCCCAGATGTGCTGGTTCCCAGTGCCATGGCCAGCTGAGGTGGGACAGGTGGGTCAGCTGGGACCGGCCTTCCCATACGAGCTATGTTGTAACATGTTTAAGGCAGATATGGGTTAGTAATAGGCAACAGCATTCACAATTAGTTATAACAGCATGGATAGGTATTCCCGTTACCCAGGACACCAGATATAACATAGTTGCAGAACAGGCATAACACATGCATATATGGGTAAACAGTGGCCATTACAACAACATGCAGGTTTCATTGATGGCAACAGGCCACCAATATGGGAGTATTTTAACATGGCACATGCATAGAAACAGATGTGAATATTTATAAACCAATAGGACATATGTCCCAATAAAGGTTAGGGGTGTAGACATACCAAATGAGTTGTGTAAATCAGTTATTTTTGCACATATGGTAGGGGTGAGAGAGAGAGAGTTCAATTAACAACTAATAAATCCTTGTAGTTTTCACAACATTCATAGTCACTGCAGTGATCTGTCCCTTACATATATTATTACACTACCCAATGGCGTTATATTGTATAATGGTACATTTGTAGATTAGTATGTATGGGACCTGTGTCTTACGTACAGGCTTGACAAGATGCAGGTGTTAATGTAACATGTTTTGAGACTGCTGTCATACACTTTGGGTGAGATGTTGGGATGACAGGTATGTTTGCATGTACATTCTCTGACTATGTAAAAGTCTGACTATCAGTTATATGTCATTAACAGCTGCCTACAGTTCTTGGATCATCACACTAATTTGTCAGGGGAACAGGGCAAAAGGCAGGTGATGTGGGCCCTTTATCAGGACATACTGGGCAGATTGGAACAGTTGAGGGGTATGAATATGCATTCCACTTTCTATTTGAGCATTCTAGCAAAATCTGTACAGTTGTTAAGTGTATATATGCATACAGCTTTCTCTCTGAACATTCTAACAAACAGTGTGCAGTTGTGTGGAATGATTATGCATACAACTTACTAGCGCTGCTGGGATCCAAAGCCCTGCTGTGTGTGACAAAAGCATTACAGTTAAAATCACTGTACACTATGCTATCAGGCAATTGTTGTGCGGCTTTGCAATGTATTTTGTTTAATATGACTGACCTGCTTGCGCATCCAACATTGTTATACAGCACTTCATACACATTTTATCTGCATACCACAGTGTGGGTAACACTGCTTACTACAACAGTACTATTTAATAACTGCAACATTACAACAACATATGACTGCAGAATAAACAGAAGCAATGTAGGGGTTACACCTTTATTCGCAGCATATTACACAATTCTGTATACTGGTACAACACTTTCTGAGGCTCTTACATTTCTTTGTTATGACAGTACATGCAGGCTATTTACTAACCTGCTCGCGACGTATCCTTTGCAGCCTAGCATCATAGGCTTGCTGGTTCACAGCACGCTCATCTGCAGCTGTCAGAGAAGTACAGTGATATTTAGCCATACCTATCCATAGTATACAAAAAGCTAGGCAATTATTAACTACATAGGGGAAGGAGTACATACTAAGTTCTGGGGCATTCTGCATCTCCCTTGCTTCCTGGATCCACTATTCCAGGACATCCCCCCTCCACTGCTTCAGGTCTGCATGGTGGTGCCTGTCCTGCTCACCAGTCCGGGGGATATCTGTGGCACTAGTGAGGTCATGGGCGAGACTGTCCCAGGCCTCTGTTTTGTACTGCGAGCCCTGGTACTGGCCCTGCAGTAGTCTCCTGTTATGGTGCTTTACCAGGAGCCATACCACTCCTGGATGCCCCAGCGCTGAGATGTAAAGTGAGTGCCTTCTCCCACTCCAGCCATTCTGCCTGCAGGGGGATGCTACAACCAGTTATGAGCCATATTCCCGCCTCTTCAGTTTCAGTAGGGCTGGATTCCCACACTTTTCTGTAATTGGTCAGTTTCGAAAAGGCTAAGCTATGGGCACACCTGCTTACTTCAGGTTGGCACTGCTTAAAGAGGTGTACCTGTGCGCATATTGTATTGGCTTCCCTACACATTGCTTACAATTACTTAGTTGGGCTGTGCTGCATTTAGCATTGTTTATTGGTTATCTAGCATTATATTTTCCTTTTGTCAACGATGTCTTATTCATTACAGGTTACATATGTGCCTGGTATCCATGGTTCATTTGTGCATACACTGTATGGTTGCCTGGGGACTTCAAAACTTTATTACAGTGACACCTCAACTCCATGTTTACTGCAGTACTCCAATTCACATATTTATGGTCTGTGGCGGGTTATAGAACATTGCACTGTACATAGAATCAGTTCATATGTTTGATTTAATTTCCCTGTGGTGAGGATTAGTTTGCTTATACCTCCTTTATATGTATTGCTATCATGGAGTAGTGGTTAGCTACTATGATGTACAGGGTCATGAGTTCTAGCCTTGCAGAGGCTGTTTATTTTGTTGCTGGCCAGTACACGAGCCATTGGGTACAAAGTGATTAAGGCACTTTACAGCAGTTGTGAGCAGGTGTGCATGGGTTTGCATGGAGCTAAGCAATGCTAAACTCCGGTTACAGTTTCTTACACTCAGTTAGCTTCTACTTTGCTTAATCTGTGTAGGCAATGCATGCCCCTGCGCAAACGCACTTAAACACGCTTACTGGTGCTTATATATTCTTACTACTGCTTATTTATGCTTAAACCTGCTTACTAGTGCCTTATTCATTATGACACTGACACTTCACTCCAGTTCACTTTTAATTGTTATTATGCGTGTTATACAGCAGACAGATGTCAAAATATGTTCGTATTCAGATTATCAATGGAATTATACTACAGCAAAAAAATGGAACTCACTTCCTCTCCTTCTAAGAGCCACTACAAACTATGAACACTTTAAATCTCTTCTCCATTCTCACCCTAGATCTCAATATATCCTAGTTCCACCCCAGTTCCCCTTTTCTGACCTCTCTTCTTCATTATCTCCTCCTTCCTCCTGATTCTCATCCCACTGCCTTTGCCTTTTTCTCAAGGTGTTCTCCTGGGCTCAATCACAAAATGAACACTAGTTTATCTGTTCTTTTTCTATCCTCTTGGACATTCTTCTTCATTTCTCCCATGCTTCCCTCTTGCATTCAAACTCTATCTACTTTCCTTTCCTACTTTACTAACATTACAGTTGCATTAATATATCAGTATAGTGCCCAATGCACCTCATTCTTATTTGGAAATTGTTAAAGTATTATGCTATTAGAACAGAGTGTGTTTTTGTGTGTAATGTATTAGTTTAGAGCTTTTCTGCTGTGTTTTGGTATTATCATGGAGCCACTGAAAACGGGCAAACTGGAAATAAATAAATAAATAAATAAATGGTATGTCCTGCAGTGGGATTCGAAATGGGAATGTCTGTTCGTTAGGTGGATGCTCTAACCACTACACTATTGTTGTGCTGCTTCATTTGTATATATACCCATATACCCTTGGATCCTAGTTCCCCAAACACCCAACCCAACTTCACTGACACAGCAGTCATCCATTCTCCAGTTGGATACATGGTGTATCCACATCACTACACATTGACCACTCCCTATTCCTGTAGACCCATCCCGTGGGTTAACTCACTCCATTTATCCTCAGACATCCCAACCTTTTGGTCTGCAAACATTGGTGAAATGAGTGACCAATAGGACACTATTCACAATTTTTAGGTTGTCCCACCTGGGACACACATGTCTTTATTTCAAGATTAGACTCTATACTTCATTACATTATTACTCCCATTAACAAAACACTACAATAAATTAATGACCATGACTATGTGGTAATGCACACATTACACATGAGAGCTAATAATGTAAGAGTTTGGCAAAATTATATTACAAATAGGACCGGTTTAATGATTGGCGTTCCTATAGCATGCAGATTACAGGAATGATTCCACTATTTCATAGTGAGGAAGTCCTCACATTTTATTTTTTGAGAACAGCACTGACTTTGGACAAAGTACACACTTCTGCATTTTTGCAGATTCTTCCCTTCCCTCTTATGCACAACCTATTATTCTATCTACTGTCAAGGTTTGTAGGGGCACTTTCATGTTATTTATGCCTGCAAAAGGAATGAATGTGTTACAGGAAATGTACTTCTACATATAGATGTATGCATGTGTGTATGCATATATACTTATAACGAACTCGCTGACCTCCATGAGGCAGTCCAATTAGAACCAGACCATCCAACCCTGACACTCCTGGATCCATAATTTCATACCCATGGTTCCTCCACCCCACCCGAGTTCGACATACATGCAAACCATCCATTCTCCAGTTGCTATCACAGCCATGACACACCACCACACATTGCCCTCTCCCCAGCATTAGGGACCCTACACGAATGTTGTCCCAACCTATGTATCATCAGGCTCTCCCACAATTTGGTCCTTGACCATACCTACCCTTGCTTGTGTAATGGTCTGAAATCCACACTGCCTAGTAATTTTTGGGTAGTCCCACCAGGGGCTATCCTGTGATTGTAAAATAGACTTAGTAGATCAACAATGTTACTCCCATTGGTAATATCCTGCCAGTGGTGTGAGTAACAGTGATTTGCTCACCCCTGCCCAGCTTGATATGACATAAGCTGACAGCACTAAATAATACTGAAATTGCTGCTGATTTCCTTCTCATTCTTTTTGTGTGCTTTATTGTCACAGCATTCAGTCTTCATATATATATATATATATATATATATATATATATATATGTAGTATATGTCTGCACATACACATGCACATACATCTACATAATTATATACATTTCCTATGCTGTTGCATGACTGTGCTGGATGATATGTTTGTGATAACATCAGATTTATGTATATCTGCCATGGCTTAGTGGTAAATCACATTGGCTGTGGTGTGCAGGGACCTGGGTTTGACCTTTGCAGAGGCCATTTATTTTGTTGCTGGCCAGAACAAGGGCCATTGGATACAGAGTGATTAAACCACTTTTAAGCAGTTGTGAGTGGGTGTGTGCATGTTTGCGTGATGGTAGGCTGTGCTATCTTCCAATTACAGTTTCTTAAATTCAGTTAACTTCTACTCAGCTTAATATGTGTGGGCACTGCTTACACCCACGCAAATGCACTTAGACTTGCTTACTGGTACTTATATATGTTTACTACTGCTTATTTGTGCTTACACCTGCTTACTAGTGCCTTATTCATTATGACACTACCACATTGATTAAATGACATTAGTTAAACATTTCATGCAGTACTCCAGTTTACATTTACATGTTATTATGTAGGTTATACAGCAAAAAGATGTATACATATGTTCATATACACATTCCACATGATACGTGCGACTCGAACCGTGCATGCCTGTTCATTAGGCGGATGCTCTAACCACTACACTATTAACGTTAACGTTGATTCCGCATGTTTTTTTCTATTTGGATGATTTTAATGTGTAAGCTACGCTAAGCAGAGGGCAGCGATGCACAAACATGCTGCGCTTCGCTTACACTTTCAATAATGAAGCAATACAAATGTAAAATAGGGACACATGTAATCTAATTGTGATAGTTCTGGGGATGGGGCTCAACATTCCACTACGTGCTTGTGTCTTTAGTATTTTGATTTTATTTCAGTGTTCGTGGACACTCTTGTATGCTTAGCATACGTTTCAGTATCCACGGACACTGAATTAATTGCTTACTATTAGAGGCAGGCTCTAATAGTAAGCATTGTAGGTTGTGCAATTGTGGGGGCATGTTTAAGCCTCCATAGAGCACTTAAACATGCCCCCTACACTCGCACACATTTCCTGTGCACGTTGAGGGTGCGGCAGCGCGCCCTCATAAATATTCATATGGTGCTGCTGCACCATCTGTAAGGAGCACGCTCGGCACAAGGCTATAACTGTCCTTACGCCGAGCTTCATGAATCCTGGGGATTATTTATCTCATTAGTCCAGTCATTAATATATGTAATAACAGTTCTCCAATCTACTGAAATATCTAGGAATTGAAATATTAACCATTTAGATCTTGATTTTAAAATTACTGATCATAACATTGTTATAAACATTAGAACAGTCATGACAGGTTGTAATGATAGTTTTGTTTTACTTCAAAGGATAAATTGTATTTAAAAACCTGAACCGGCATCCCCAAATCCTATGTATTATACAAACTAGCTCATCTCATACTAATAATCTGCTCAGTCATATTAATAAAATTATTTTATCTTTTCTTTGCATCTAAATAAACTAAGAGCCTGAGAATATGAAAGTATTTTTTTTTTGAATATTGAAACACAAGGTCTGTCTTCCATTTTTAAAACTGTTGCTTACTGGATAAGGTGGACATATAATACAATTTATAAGGTAGTACATTATGTCAAAATAACAAACTGAATATTTCATTGTTTCAACCATTTCCAGTTAAAAAATGCAAATTTATTTCTGATTATTTTCACTGTTATATATACACCCCTATATATCAGCAATATTTTGAAGACATATGAAAACTTTATTTTTAAACTCCTCTCTGTAAAATAGTGGATTTTATTACATTCTGTAGTCACAGCAATATTTTTAAAATCAATAAATCTGTAGAAAATACAGTTTAGTTTAATAATGGTTTTAGGTAAAGGTATATTTTTAGATGGTATAAATATTTTATCAACAGAAGACACTTAACTCAAAGATAATTGATGAAATGATGACTAGCCAGATATTCAAAACAATTATAGCATTTTTCATTTATTGAGCTAGTATAGAATTTAAATGTGTTCTAAATCTGTGATTTAGCTATTTCCAATTTATTTTGAAGCTATATAATTAAGACTTTTTCCCACATTTTTGTTGATAAGGTCAAATTTCTTATAGTAGAATTTCAACCCAAGACAACTTCCTCTACATTTTGAAAGGTTTTTTATGTGGTAGTTTTTTCGTATTGTGTGTCTTTAAATGATGCCTAAGCATGGATGTAAGTTCTCTGGGCTGATACGTTTGTATGAACCAGGCATATGGTGTTGAGTAATGCTCTAATATGCCTTCAGATGAAAAACTGCCTTTATTTTGGGTGTATTCTTACTGCAGCTAGGAAATGAATTGAGAAAAAAAATATTCCTTCTATTTCTGAATTTGCATTTTAAATGTCACATGTTTGAGGAATTAGCATAGTGACTATGATCTAGTAATGATCCCATCAATTGCACATTTTAGTATAAATCACAGATGCTGATTGCAAACTATAAAAATAATACTTTTGAGAGAATATTTTTCTTAGTTATTCTTTAAGTATTTTTGTATTAATTTTTATAGTCATTTGCTTTTATCTTACTTATTTAATATTTAGTTTATTTATTATTTGATGTTTGTTTATTTTCTTCCCCAAGGTTGAGACTTCTAAGTATGTTAGATCATTGTTCTAGAATATTCATGTAATAATTTCATTCCTGATGAATATTTGTAAAGATTATGTTCTTTGCAGTCCCAACTAAAATTATTAAGAAGAAAAAAAAACAGTACTTGTCACAGATTATTGTTCATGGGACATAGCTGTAAAGAATGTTGCTATTTCAAGATTCTGTGCAACTGAGAAGGCCTTCGTTATAGCCTTGGACTCAGTTAGACAACTGACAAGGAAAACAAGACCTGTCCTCAAAGAGGAAATACATTTAGATGGAGACTTTTCAACTGTCAACAAACAGTTGTAGTCATAATTTAAACAGTGTCTGAGTTTTCCAGACTTTTTGTATTTTTGAGATGAATATGATGCCATGAACCTACCTCTCAACATCTTAGAGCAAGAAATTTAGACAAAGTCAGAAATTATGCGATGATAAAGTCACCCAAAATAGGGCCACTTTTTAAATATTGCTCTTACAGACTTCGAAACTAAATAGAATTACAGGATTTGCATTACCATGACTTTTCTAAAGGATATGAAGTCTGAAATTCAAATGCATGCCATTATTTTCTGGCTTGAGTCCTCAATGATATGCCAGTGATTTGCCAGAAAAATAAAATTTTATGAGAAATGGACCAAAATATGAGTCAAACATCTGGACAGTTGAGAGCTATGGCCATGAATACAGCATTTAAGAATGTGTTTTATTTGTTATTTTCATCATTATTTTTATCGGTTTTGTTTTGGGTTGAATTTCAGTTTAGTCACTTATAGAAAAGTCAGGAACCATGTTTATAATGGAGATGCTGGACTGAACTTGCCCATTAATTTATTTGTCATGCAATCAGTGATTTATTTGGCTTATTTTACCAGTGCATGGAATACATTTTATCCACAGATAATCAGTAATATGACTAGTCAGTTTATCTTTCCAGTTTTATAACTATATTTAGTATATGCCACACATTGCATGCTAATGAAGTCTGTGAATTCGTGAATGTATAAGACTCATACAAAAATGACCACTTTACAGAGTCAAATAAATTGGCCCTAATGCATGATACACACAATCAGCTTGTTCCGCATTGAATCTAATACAGTATTTCATTATATAACAGTGCAATATATAACATCACCAAGAGCTACACTATGGATGGTATATATAAGTAATCCCATCTACTATGACGACTTATATTGTTATACTCATTTGAGTAGATACAATGTCTTGCAGGACATCAGTTTTTTATAAGCATTTACACCTGCTTCAGACTACAGGCCATTAGTGCCCATAGTGATTGGGTTGGTTTACTAAACTGGGTTTTTATAGTCAGTGCCAGGACAAGAGGGCAAGGGTAGCATTTTGTTGGGCACCTAGCTGAGAAGAGGAAGACACTCTCCACTTCAGAGTTTGTAAAAGTTCATACTGGTTAGTAGTTTGTCAATCAATGATTCATGGGTAATGGGACATTTCACATTGTTTAAAACAATGCATGGTGGTATCTGCCTAGGCAGAGGAGCATAAAACAGCAGAAGCAGCATTGCCATTGTTAGAATCACCTGCAGTAGCACTGATTCCAGCAGTTCCACAGGCTGAGGGCATACCGGCCATTATGTGCCCGATCCTGTTGGGAAGTACAACACTTGTTTTGGTATGTATGACATCATCTAATATTATATGCTTGTGCTGTTGATGAGAACTGCTACTGTACCGCAAACTGCTTTTACATAAGTGGATCAGTTATCATTGTATTAATTGTGTGATACAGTTTATGAGACAATCCATCAATTGTAATACTTTGATGATAGTTGTTTGCCACTCACTTTTTACTATATTGCACAGTGTTATGCACATTTTTTGGCCTGTACTGACATAATGCATTGCTCGTGTGGATATAATATGTGTGTGTGTGTGTGTGTGTGTGTGTGTGTGTGTGTGTGTGTGTGTGTGTGTGTGTGTGTGTGTGTGTGTATTTTTACTGGCTGCAGTTAATGGGAATGTTGCTGGAGTTATTGCTGTCAAGTTTGTTGATGGTGGAAGTACAGTGCTGGTTTCTGGTGTGCTTTTTGTCCATCTGTATTATTTATGCACTCCAACCTAAAGACGTTTTGTGTGTGAGGAGGGACTTCAACTCTGTGTGTTTTTCTGTCATACTGTGGCTTTCTTTATGCCTGTACAACATGTGCAATGGTTATGTGGGGAACTACTGGGTAAAGGCTGGCATAATTCAAAGTACCAGGGCACACAATATTTAACATGTATTCCATTCTTGCAGGAATTTTAATGCATGGACTAGTGCAGTGACATTAGGCAGGATTATGTTTCCCTATAGTATATGGGCAGCTGTGATAATGGTGCCACATATGTATATGTGTACTACAGATGTTGACTGCTGAGTATGGATCAACATGCATATGTATGGCAACAGTTCTGTGCTGCAGACAGTTAAAGCTGTGAGCTGTAGTTCCTGTGGTGCAAGGTTTGATTCTATTTGCCCTCATTTGCCTACTGTGTGACCTTGAGCATGTTACTTCACCACACATATTGCTCCTGTGTCATCTCTGAAAAGGAACTGTGTGTCCATTTGGCCTACCTGGATAATAAATGGATACTATTGTTGTTATTATTATTATTGTTATTTTTAACACCACAACTGCGCTCCAATAATTGGAAAATGAAAAGCTTGTTAAGCACCTTCTTATGTCAGAAATCTGCTTTTCTTAATCACTCCTAAGTCTTGTTAAGATTGTATCTCACTCTAAAGACAAACAGTGGACTGTGCCAGCTGGCAAAGGAAACCAGCAGAAGGTAAAATAGCTTTAAAATGCTTTTAGATACTTTGCTTTGTGACAATATGAACAAATGCTGAGGATGAATGAAGGATTTAAAAGCTTTTAAGGTCCTTCATTCTTCAGATGAACATTTTATTTCTGCTTGCTGTCTGTTTGGCAGTGCTAACTGTTTTATTAGCTTTGACTTTAAACTCAAATACTTTTTTTCCGTAACTGGTAGTACACGAAGCAAATAAAGCTCCGTGTACTCAAAAAAAATTATTATCAGGTCCCTCTGATCATAACCGTTCTTATGTGCTCCTGTTATATACCCCAAGATTGACCTCTTGTGTTCCATCCATGAGTTGAATTTCTTGGTATCCATGTCTTGAGTGCATAATAACTTGATTATGTTCAGAGGCCTGACTATAATTCTCTATATTATAACATATTTTGCTTGCATTTTGCAAATACTTCAACAGAGATTCTGTAACAGTATTCTGGATATTTTTTAATCACCACCATGGACTCATTACAAGATTCTAAAAGAAGCACACATATGTGGATTTGCAACAAAAGTAAAGGGACTTGATTTTCAATCAAATGTTGGCATGCACTGACAGTAAAACACAACCTCTCTTTCTCATATTTTGCAATAACATACAAGTGCCAAATAAAATGAATGTGTATAAGGCTAATCTGTATATAACTAGTTTAGTTTTTCTCTGTTTAAAATAATAAAAGAAATGATAATTATCTAAGAACTGTGTAAAATTATCTGTAGTTAGTTAAGTCACAGTGTTCTATATCAGTTAATATTTTCAGCTTGCAGTATAATTTGTAAATGCTCAATATCCAGAAAACTTACATTAACAATATGCACAACCTCCATTTATGTATTATACAAATAAATTCAGTTATTTAATCAGTTTGAACTCAAAAGCCAATAATGAGAAAATAATTGAGCTGTCTAGAGGATGTTACTTGGTTAACAAAACTGAAATAATTACATCACTGTAAGAGGTATGTTTATTGGGTCAACTACAGGTGTTTGCATGCTGTTAGCTTGCTACACATCTGCTTGCTGCCACTTTCTCAAAAAAACAAATGCTCAAACCGCTACTAGCCCGATCTCCCATTTCTACATAGTCTGCCCCAAACCCAATCCTATAAAACTATATAACCCAACGAGAACTTAAAACTCTAACCGTAAAATTCCCATCCAGTTCCCAGCCTGACTCCTTGCTCCCTTACCCCAAACCTGCAACCCCCCTCCCAAACCCTAACTTTCTCACTTGCTTTTTGAACCTAAAACTCTAACCAGCCTCCCTAAATTTAAATCCCCAATCACTCCCTAACCATAAAACTTCCCGCATTCCCTAAACCTAAAAATACCTTTCCAGTCCCTAACCATGTAACTTCTTTCTTGTTCCTCAAGTCTAAAATTCTCCTCCTGCTCTCTCTTCATGGCTACTTGCCTAAACTGGTATTCAGGTTTAACTGTGAGCAGGAGTCTACATGAGCTACAAGCAGCTTTAGTCCCTTACTGTGAAACAGGGTGTTTTCAGCACTTAGGTCTTGAGTGCCAGTACTACACCCATATCTATTAGAAAGAACTATTTGTAATGTTTATGACTTTTTGGAAAAGAACATTTTAATGTCTTAAATTAGAACAATTCTTAACCTTTCATGCAAAGTATTTTTGAGTACAATGTAAAACTAATATAGTTTGTAATCAATACTATTAAGTAATAGGGTAGAGCAAAATAAAAGGGATTTATTTGAGCACCTCACTTTTTATTTTTGTTTATCACTGTTAACCTAAGTAAACCATTCTTTCAAGAATGGACTTGTAGTATCCATATCTTATGCATTCACTCTGTGCTTTCTTTCATCAGGGCACTCAGACTAAATTATGAGCATAGTTCTTCTGGTATCAGCTTTGGCCTTCGGAACATGCACTTTCCTGACATTACGTTACATTAGTTACAATACATGGATAGAATGTTTGGTTTCCTTTACAAATGGTGACTGTGGCTTAGTCAGATTTTAAAGTTCGTTTCTATTATACTGTTTTGCTTTCTTTTTCACTACTGACTCATCGCTGTCCGAATACAGTTGTTGGTATTAACCTGATAACAATAGTTAACACCACTTCCGAATGGACTTATGGAAATGTACAAAGTGATGGCAGATAAGAACTTCTTAACTCTACCTAGTTTGCACTTGGTTAGCCCTATGAAAATGCGACCTTTGCAATCTATTTGCATTCAACTTACATCTTCTCTTCCTCGTAGTGTAATGTTTGTCCCTTGTTGACTCAGAGTACACTGCTGAATCCATTGTCATTTATAGACCTCCAGTCAAAAAATGATATGATTGCACATGCCCTCTAAGCTGTACAGCAAATATTTTCAAATGGTGCCATCTTGTGCATGCCCATTTTTCTTCTGAGGATGTTGCAGGTAAGAAAATTTAAAGTTATACTGTTGTCTCCTCATAATTCATTTTGCATTGCTGTTTTACCACATTTGTAGATATTCTGTGAACAGCCTCAGCCATTTTTTGACTATTTAAAAACAAAGCCTTCAGGATTATATTGTGTTTCACTGATGGTTTATACAGAGAAGTAATTGCCTTACCATTTCTTCTTGCATTTTGTCTCCTTAAATACCTTTAATTATTTTGCAATAATTTTCCATATGTGTTTAATCACAAACAAATATAATTAATATTTGAGATGTTTAAGTCTCAGCATCAGTACCTTATACCCTAGATTGTCAATGTGAGAAGTAACTAGTAAATCAAATGATGACTTCAATCGACAGTCCACAGGAGGACAGTTTCTACAGTAGCACAGTATACGTAAACATTTCAAAAGCATGTTACATATAGGTTCATAGGTTCATAGGTTCATACTAGGCTATCTGCCCTAGGGCATTTATAAGCCTAGCCAGAATGTATTTGGCTTTCACCACACATTTTAAATTTAGTTTGCTATGCCCTTTTTCGAGGTTAGTATACTGTGCCTCTGTCTAACAGTGACACAGAAGTGATACCCGGGGTAAACCTACGATCTCCCATCCACTCATCAAGATTCCTCTTGAAGAGAGTCAATGAGGGACACTGCCTAACCTGGACTGGGATTTTATTCCAGAGTGAAGGGAGCCTCTGGGTTATGAATCTGTCGCTCCAGCATGCCCTATTTATTTCAGTGCTAAGGTTCAAGTCTCTTGAGCGCGTAGCTCGATGGGATTTGGATTTTCTGAGGTGCAGCATGTCCATTAATTCCGGGTTGGACATGGCTTTATACATCAGGCACAGATCGCCTCTGAACAGGTGGTATGCCACTGAGTAGAGCTGGAGTTTCTTTAACCGGGCAGCATATGGCATCTGTTTGAGCCCTTTGATCCTCTTGGTGAGGTACTTTTGGGGTCTTTCCAGTTGCTGCAGGTGTCTGGTAAGGTACATCCCAAAAGGGGCATTGTACTCAATTATGGGCCTGATGAGGGATGAGTAAAGAGGCACAATGACCTCCCCTGATCTAGATGTGAATCCCTTCATGATTAGGTGGGCTATATAAAATGTTTTTCTAACCACTTTGGCCACATGGTTGTCAAATGAGAGATTGCTATCAACTTGGGTCCCCAGGTCCCTAATTATTTCTTCTGTACTTAATGGATTACCACCTATGTGGCAATTTGTGGGCACTTTGTTTTTGCCAAAGGGGATGACTATACACTTTTTGGCATTTAGCTTGAGGCCATGGCTCTAGCACCAGTGGTCTGTTTCTATGAGGCCCTTTTGGAGGATGCTTGTGTCAGCTGGAGAGTCGATTATGGCGCCCAGTTTGCAGTCATCTGCGAACTTGGTCAGCCACAGTCCTTCCGTGTTGGCCTGTACCTCTGAGAAATATATACCGAACAAGAGAGGTCCCAGGACTGAGCCTTGTGGGACACCACTTGTGACTGGTTTGGAGTCTGACATGGCTCCAGCAATTCTAACCATGTGGGTTCTGTCCTTGAGCCAGTTTGCAATCCATCTAGTGACATAGGGGTTTATATTTAAGCTGGTGAGCTTATCGATAATGCCTGAGTGGGGTATTGTATCGAAGGCTTTTGCGAGGTCCAGGTAGGCTGTGTGGACCACCTTCCCCTCGTCAATGGCCTTGGTGACTGTTTCAAAGAAATCAACCAGGTTTAAGAGGCAGGATCTGCCCTTAACAAAGCCGAACTGGGTAGGATCCAGTGTCTGTAGGTCCCCAATATCTTTATTTATGAGGTCCATGATGATCCTTTCCATAGCTTTGCAGACTAAGCTAGTCAGGCTTATGGGGCGATAGTTTCCAGGATCCGTTGAGGCATCACCTTTATGGAGAGGAACCACTGTTGCTGTACGCCACTCTTTGGGCACATATCCTGTAGTAAGGCTGAGATTGAACAGTAGTTTTATGTTTGGGTTTAGCTCTTCTTGGGGTTCATGTAGGACGCAGCCCGGGACACCGTCTGGTCCCATTGATGCTGTGTTTTTTGCTTTGTAGAGGGCGGCTCTTACCTGAGCATCTGAGATGTCAGGGGGGCAGCACTCTGCTGGGATAGATATTTGCCCTTTTGGTGGGGGGGGGGGTTGCACTGAACGTGTCAGCTAGGATGTTGGCAATGTCTGTGGGTTTGGTGTATTTTTTGTCATTTTGGACTAATTCTGAGCATATCTGGGAATTCCCACCCAGGTTCCTAACATAACTAAAGAAAGCCTTGTGATTATCCTTAGTGTCCTGTGCAATTTTTCTCTCAAAACTGGCCTTAGACAATTTTATGAATGCCCGTAGTTTTTTGCTAATACTGATCAGTGATGCCTTCCCTTTTTGAGATTTTGCTCTATCATTTAGTAGCTTCCTCCTTCTATTGTATAGTTTGTTTATGGCTGGGGTCCACCAGACAGGACGTCTGCCTTTGGAGGACTGGGTCTTGGTTTTATTTGGGATCGCATGATCCATGCATTCCTGAAGGTGTTCATAGAATGCGTTTATAAAGGATTCTGCGGTCTGGGCCATATTTTCCACAGGCCCGGGGGCTTTGAAGGATTCCACCTCGGTTTTGAGGAGTGTGAAATTTGCTTTAGAGAAGTTTTTCACTGTGGTTTTCTGGGCAGGGGTGGGGTCGGGATGTGAATATCCAGTGAGATTAGTTTATGGTCTGATCTTACCAGTGAGGGATGCACTTCTGGTCTGGAGCATAGAGTCCCCATGTTGGTGATGATCAGGTTCAGTATGTTTTCCCCTCTTGTGGGAGTGGTAACAAGTTGTTCCATAGCATTTGAGTTTATAAATTCTAGGAACCTTTGGGCTAGGGTGTTGGAGCTAGAGTAATGCTCCCAGTCTATGTTTGGGTAGTTGAAGTCGCCCAATATAATGGTGTTTGTAGAGACCTTCATATTTTCCAGTGTTCTCAGGAAGGCCGAGTGGGGTTCCTGGGTTTGGGAGGGTGGTCTGTAGCAGGCTATAAACTGGAAGGCAGTTTTACCCACTGTTAGTTGCACATGGATAGTCTCTGATGCTTCGTGCTTTGCCACCAACCTGGAGGTGTGGGTATCTTTGATGAATATCGATACTCCCTCCATTTGTGGTTCGGTCCAAGTTTTGGGGCCGAAAAGCATGGTATGAGGTATAACCTGGTAGTGCTGGGGTGCTCTCAGGACCCCTGAACCAGGTTTCTGTTACTGCACAGATATCGATGTTCTCCATGCTAAGGAGAGTTTCGAAAAGTGTGCATCTTGCGGTTTAGACTTCTGGCATTGAGTAGCATTACTCTTAGTTTCTTATCCCTTGTGATACCTATGGAGGTGGTTTTGTCTTTTGAGCCTTGCCTAAAAAAGGCACTATGAGGGTAGCAAGAGCCTTTGCCAATATCCGAAAGCCCAGGGGTGACAGGTGCAAGCCGTCCCTAGCGAAGCATCGTGGCTTGTTGAGCATATCATCCTAAGCTGACAGGCATTGGATCCCCTTTGAATGACACCAGTACTTAAGCCAATTGTTGAAATTGATCATCTTGTCTTCATATTGTGGCATCATTCTTGGTGAGGGTAAGATGCTACTCAAGGTCAGGGTCATACCGGCCTGGGCTACATGCTCAGAGAGCTCCTCTACGTCTCTTTTCATGTAGTCCAGGGAGGTACGTCTCAGGTCATTCACACCAGCATGGACAATGACTGAGTCATATTTGTACTTGCCTTGGAGTGACCTGAGTGCTTGTGTTATGTGGCGGATCCTAGCGCCCAACAGGCTGCTCACTGTGACCCTCTCCTTGTTCAGCCTGGTGAGCGGAATGTCAGTGTGCCTGACGATAGAGTCACCTATTACAAGTGTATCAGGTGTATTGTTTAGTCTTAAGGGCTGTGACTGTTTGGCACACTGGCTTTGTGAGATATGTGTTGCACGTGTTTTGTTTTGGGGTAGCGGTTGCTTGGGTGTCTGCTTTGGAGGTCTCTGCTGCTTAGGCAGATCTTTATTTAGAGCCTCCGAGTATGTTTTTGCGTGATTATGTGTTTGGTTTGCTGTTGTGGTAGGTCTATGTGAGACTGGAATTGTAGTGAGTGTGGTTTCCTTCTCCTCCTGACTGGTTATGCCAGTACTGAGATGAGACAGCTTAGCCTCAGAATATCAAGAAAGACAGCAGCACTTGACAATCCCTTATCCATATTGTCATAAATTGATTGCTAAGTGTGAAAATAATGGTTAAATTACTATAGTTATGACAAACATTGTGTTGGTAGCCGCTGGCTATATCATATTAAAGAATAAACTCCAATATTTGGTCATATTTTAATTTTCAAGTATTTTACCCACCAGGCAGAGATTTGTTGTTAGTCTAAAGTTAGCAGCATCAGAGCACAAGATGTTTTAGGAACAGGGCTAATTAGAATAGATTTCAAACTGGGTGGATATAATAATGGTGAGATTATTGATATATATATATATATATATATATATATATATATATATATATATATATATATATATATATATATATATATATATATATATATATATATATATATATATATATATCAGAAAAAAATCCCAAGGTATGGAAACAGGCACACTGTTAAAGATTCCACAAGTCTGTTTATTATTCCAGTTCCACAAAAATGTACTTTGTAAGCGGTTTCATAAAAAATTACTTCCTCAGACGCATCATAACACTTAATAAAAGACTCAGTTTTTATACCATGCCTAATCAACACAAACCAATTTCCCTCCAAATTATTTAAAGGTACATACATATTTAAAACCATTGTTCATTCATATAATGAATCAATTTAACATAAAATACAAGTTCAATAACATGCTAAAACATATAATTATAAAAAGTTTTCATAAAACCTCTCCCATGTAAACTCATTTTTTAATATTCTTATTTCTTAAGACAGGTAAGAGGGATAGTGTATCTTTCAGCCCATAGCCTCTATGGGCTCCGAGCCTAAAAATCCATTTCAGTTCTGTTAGTTCTGTGTCATTTACTAAATCACCAAGTCTTTCATTGGCATATTGTACATGAAGTATTTGGAATAAGAACATTTGTTCATTCCCCATAGATATAGTGTGTTTAGCCAATGCAGTATATTATTCTCCCCTTTTTGTGCAATATAGATGGTCTCTAATGCTAGCTTTGAGATGGCAGTTGGTTTTGCCAACATAAAATTTATAATACTTAACACAGGAGGCTAAATAAACTAAGTCTTTACTATTGCAATTGGCTTTAGCTCTAATCTCCCATAAATATCTGGTTTCGGGGTGCCTAAACCTAGATGTATCAATATATTCGCAGTAATTGCACTTCCCACATTTTCTTGTGCCGCTTTCCAATTCATGGGTGATTACTTTAGACCTCAGATAACACAGTTGCTGTTTAAGACTTTTCCTGTTTTTATATGTGAATTTAGGCTTCTACCCTACCCACCTTTCAGTTTGCTCATCAACTAGTAAAATGTAAACCACAAACGACAAACAAAACCAAACTAAAGTATAAAAAGGCAAGGATGTAGTAAAAGATTTATATTTCTTTAATCATGAACCAGTAATGTAAGCACTTTCAATTGCACTTCAAATGTGCAACCTTCATCAGACAACATCAGTTAGTTAATTAAGGAAACATTTAAAAAGCCCACTCAAGTGACATCATCATTACATCAGTTCCAGACTCAAAATTTAAAGCAACAATACCCCCTTCTTGTCATAAAAGGAATGTATATGCACATTCCTTACAAATCTCATTATATAATACATACATAATACATTTTATACAAAAAATCAATTTAATACAAATTAATATCTCATATTTATATACTTTAAGTATACTTACTTTTACTTGATCGTGACTGTAGAGATTACTCTAGGGGAACTGCATACCCCCCTCCCACTATGGTTGAGTTTAGTGAGTATGGGCTTATGAATGATCATATTATAACATCTGCCAATGGGAGTGATACATCTGATGTTACTGAACAGCAGGGTAATGACATGGTCATGGGAGTAATGTGTCTTTGACCAATTCCCCTAGATGGAGTCAACGTCCTAGGAACCAGAATGTGCATTCAAATCAAGGTTCCAATCAGGTGGATTTTCGGAATGGGACATCATCCAGGAATTCAGGGCAGAGATCGAACAACTTGAACCCTTGACGCAACAGGAGCAACAACCGACTTCGGAGATGATAATGAATGTCTACCAACCTAATGGCCTTATCTTACAAGATGAGGTTTTTCCACAGATTATTTTTGGCTCAACAGGTGACTTTAAAATATTTAATTACACTGATGTTTGTGCACCAAAAGACTTGCTTGATCTACTTAGCAAAGGCTTGTCTTTTGTGCCATCTAGGCATTTGAATTTAGTCGACACACTTCTTGATTTGAAATTGTTTGTTCGTAAAATGAATCTGCATTGTTTATTGGGAAATATGCCTGGTGTTAATACTAAGTGTTGTATTTCTAGTATTTTTAATCCACCCTTACACAATTCCTTGATGTGTTTTGAAAGAGTATGTGAGATTGATTTAAGAAATTTGACAAAGAACTACAGTAGAAGGAATAGTACAAACAAATCTGATAGGCCTAATATTTCTAAAAAACAAATTGATGGCTTAAATTATTTAAAATTGCATGATATTCATGTTTTAAAGCCTGACAATGGAGGAGGTTTGGTACTGATGAGTAATGGAGCCTATAACAATGAAATTCTGAATATTTTGTCCACGGATAATTATGAGAAAGCTTCAATTAATGAATTAAATGGGGCTTATAAATGTATTAAGGGATTATTGGATGATTTATTTATTGATAGAATGATTGATTTGGACATCCTTAACTTTCTTACAATTCCATCTCCTTTTGTACCAGTTATGTTTGGGTTACCCAAGCTACATAAAAACTTGAAAAAAAAAACATTTTGTCCTATTGTTGATGGGCGTTAATAGTATCACATATGGTTGTTCAAAAGTTGTAGACATGAAATTAAAGAAATATTTGGCTGGACAGACCCATATTTGTCGCAACTCTTGGCACTTCTTGGAAAGCATCAATAAGTTAAAGTATTGTGACAATGTTCACTTTTTAATGATTGATGCTTGTGATTTATATACGGTCATCCCTCAGTCTTTGGGGGTTTATTGGGTGAGAGAATTTTTTCACATGATTGGTGTTTCGGGTGATGAAATAAACTTGATTGAATATCTTCTTGATATTATTTTGGCTAATAACTACATTCTTTTTGGGGGGGACATCTACCTCCAAAAATCTGGTATAGCCATGGGGTCCCTGTGTGGAGGCAGCTTTGCCAACTGTGTTATGGCATACTGGGAAACCATGTTACTTTTCAAACATGTCATCTTCAAAAAGCATGTCACTTGGTACACACGTTACCTGGATGACATTTTTATACTCTTTCATGGGAACCATGCTGATGTTGTTGAGTTTGTGGAAAGTATTTCTGAATTAACTGACTTTTTAAAATTCACCTACGAATTCCAAGCTAATGAAATTATCCTTTTTGATGTCTTATTAAGAAAAGATAGTTTGAATGGGTGTTAATAAAGCGAACATCTACCATAAACCAACATATTCTAATTGTTTTTTACACTTTGAGAGTTCCCACCCATTTTTCCAGAAACGGTCCATTGTAAAGGGTCAGTTAGTTAGGGCTGCCCGTATGACAACTTTGGATAATGATTATCTGATCAAATGTGAGACCCTAAAAGGAATGTTTATCTTACGAGGATATCCTCCAGAGTTATTGGAAACATTGATTGAGGAGATCACCAATAAACGTAATTCGGGGTGGTTTAAACCTATACTTAATAATGGAATGGTGGATTCCATGGAAACATTGGAATATTTAAAATCTATTAATGACCTGAGTATAGGTGAAGGAACTACCAATACAAATGGAAATGGATTTAATGATAATTTTCCCTTTATTTTTAGTACTGCTTTTTCACTTAATGCATATGATGTACGCTCTATTTTGTGTAAAAATTGGACCTTGCTGATGGATGATGGCAGCCTTAGGAATAAAGTACCTGTTTCCCCTAAGGTTGTGTATAAATGGGGTGTTACCCTTAAAAGTATGATAAAAAGAAATTGGGCAGCACCCGCTAGATCAGGGGGGGATGTTTAAATGTGGTTCTTGTCACCAGTGTAAACACATAAAGGTAACTAATAAATTTACCTTGAATATGGTTGACTTTTTCCATTAAGGAGAGGTTTGATTGTAACAGTAATGATGTAGTATATCTGGCTGAGTGTCAGCGGTGTCCACAATTTTATATTGGGAAGACGGAACGTCACTTGAAGCAGACAGTGTATGAACACCAGTACAATACAATGAAAAAAAACTGTACTAATGCTCTAGCCAGATACATTATTGACCATAATGATCACTTTTTCCTATTTTTGGTTATCGAACAAGTGGGAGTCGAACCTAGGGGTGGTCCTTGGTCCTTAAAGTTAGAACAAAGGGAACTCTGGTGGCAATTGTTAACAAACGCCTATATGTTTCCCGGACTTAATGAAATTAGTTCCCTGACATGTATGCTTAAATTGAAGGCCTTAGAAAGATGGTAATTATATAAACATATGAGGTTTTGGGGAAGCATGGTGTACTTTTAAGTACACATTTATTAGTATGCACATATGTATTATCTTATATAATATATATATATTAATTGTGTATTTTATATATATTTTTAAATTTTATTTTTTATTTTTATGAAATACTTAAAGTATATAAATGTGAGATATTAATTTGTATTAAATTGATTTTTTGTATAAAATGTATTATATATGTATTATATAATGAGATGTGTAAGGAATATGCATATACATTCCTTTTATGAGTGGGTATTGATGCTTTAAATTTTGAGTCTGGAACTGATGTAATAATGCTGTCACTTGAGTGGGCTTTTTAAATGTTTCCTTAATTAACTATCTGATGTTGCCTGATGAAGGTGGCACATTTGAAGTGCGACCGAAAGCACTTATATTACTGGTTCGTGATTAAAGAAATATAAATATTTTACTACATCCTTGCCTTTTTATACTTTAGTAAAATGTGCCAATTCTTGTTTATAATGCTTTTCACACTACCTATTTCCTGAGTATATGAAATAACTAGGGGGATTCTTATGTCTGTGACATCATCTTTATCTATACCAACTACTTTCATTGAGAAATATGGCTTGCCTCTTCCATGCCTCTCAGCCTTAATCTGTTCTTATACTGAATTTATTTGGCTTTCAGTGTACCCTCTTCCTTGGAATTCCTTCTTCAAATCTACTAGATTAACAAAGAATTTGTCATCGCTAGTAGTGAGGCGTGACAATTTGAGTGCTTGTCCCTTTATTATATTTGAGAAAATATGGGGTGGGTGCATGCAATCCCTATGTAAATAAGAGGGTTGATAGCATTCTTTTCTATACATCCAGGTTTCAATACCTGCACTGCTTTGTTGCACTACTACATCCAAGAAGTTGATTTTTAACCTCGACTTCTTGGTAGTAAATTGTAGAAAATTATTAGTGAACACTAGTTATTTTTATGTACATCGCATTTTTGTGCTTTTCTGACCAATAGTTTGTTACATTGGTCTTATATGGCATAATTATGTTTGAGAATTCATATGTGACTACACAGACTTTTTTCTTCTTTCACTAGCATTACTGGCGATTTGTTTAATACGCCGGTTTGTGTAGTGTTTGGATTCTGTCTAATGCGATGTTCATTTAATTATGTTTACATCTATTTGCTGTGTTTATTTAACATCGTGGGTGCGTTTTTCTAAAACGCTGGCTTGAACTATTGGGTGTTTGTGGTGCAAACAAACATCATACACATGTCACTTGTGATTTTTTGGAAATTTGTGAACTACTATTTTTTATTCTGAGCCCTTATTGCTTACAGCGATACATGGTAGTTCCTTCCAGGCTGTTTATGTTCATGGGCTGGGGAAATGTATATATAGTTGGGTGAGTTTTTTTCATTCAAACGGTTGGTTATTTTGCATTGGTTAAGTGTGGCCATATCATAATTTGGGTTACACTGATAGTCAATGTCTTTTCATCTCCCCCTAATGTTGGATTCAATGTATTTTTGGTGCTCATCTTTTCTAATGATTTCTACATATATGTAGTTTATATGTTTCAGTGGTTCAATATAGTAATTGTATTTACATTCCTCAGAATTGGGTTGATGTATGGTTTTTGAAGGGTGTTGATTATTTTGTACTTACAAATATATTTCATATCTATTTGTATTTGACAGTTACTATTGAGCTGACAGTGGATTATTATTTTAATAGTTACATGTTTGTCATTTTACTGCATTACATTGCCAACTATAGATCGCAGGTTGACATATACTAAATTCTTGGTGCACAATATACATGATCATAGTTTGGATATACTATTATATTTTGTAGGTTTATAGGTTTTTTGATCCTTTTGGCAGTGTTCTCATCATAGAAGGTATCAGGAAGGCTATCATTGGTTGTTTGTTGATATGTATTATTTTGTTTGGATAGACACACTGTGGTCCATTTCAGACATACACCAACATTGTTGAGCCATTGTATTTTGGAGCCAACCAAACTATTCTAATTGTGTGTCTATGAGTGTGTTAATAAAGTTTAATTTGGCTGACTGTTATTGACACAGAACGTTGATTGGCAATTTTGGGGATCACCTGTTCACATCAGGTGATCTATGACCAACATGATATGATATGATTTATGATATTACATATCGCATATGGACTATATGGATTGGTGGTGCTTACAATTGATTTCTTTCAACATATGACTATACCATATATGTTTTTTTGGAGATATTCATACCAATACGCAGTAATACGACTTTGGTCATGCTATCAGGTCGGTTTGGCTGTTTTATGGTATTGGTTCTACATGATTGGCTATTGATCCATAAGACTTATACACAATACCAAGTGATCTTATAGATTATTTTGTCTATTGGTATTTGGTGTATAATGGTCTTTCTTTGGACTATATTGAGCTTCTGCTGAGTTATTCAGTTTTTTATAGATATATATATATATATATATATATATATATATATATATATATATATATATATATATGTATATATTGGAACATTTCTGTGTCAGTTTTGAAATCAGTGTTTTATAAATAAGAAAATTTTTTTGGTGATTTACTTATTTTCATTCTAGGACACAGTTTGGTTTGGTTGGGTTCAATTTTGAAGTTGGAAATATGGCACTTTCACCCATTATACAGGGTTTATCATCTGATATGGATGATTTATCTGTATTTGGTTTGGACAAGAATGGTTTGTCAACGGTTACAGATGTTGTGGGGTCTGATTTGGATGCACAATGTGATATATTTTTTAATAGACTGGGTAAGAATATGAAGATGGTTAGGACCAATGTGTGGCATTTACGCTTATTTAAAGCATACCAGCAGAAACATATCACTCCACGGGGTCTTAGGGTTAAGATACAACCTTTGGTCTCTGAAATTGATGACCAGCTTATTCAGGATTGGGGTCATATTCAACAGTTGGCTTCGTCCAAATTTGTGGATGCTCTGGCTAATTTTTATGAGCGTAAGGTGCAGCAAGGCATTAAGGATTTGGAAACTGTTTGTTTGCAGACAAACAAGTTTGAAACTTGTGATTCGTTTATGACACAGGTCAAAAAACTTACCACAGATTTGTCTAAAATGGAAATCACTTTAAAAGATAGGAAAATTAAAAAATTTCTTAGGGACGTAGGTGATTATGAGAGGGGCAAACCTTTTGATACTTCTAAGAATGTATCTTTTAGATTGCCCCGGGATGTAAATAAATATGATAAGAGGTCATCTACTCCTAAAAGAAAAAGGCAAAGATCTATTCTTAAGAAAAATTCTGGTCTTTCCAGTGGGACATCTGGTGAGGACACTTCTTCGAATACAGAAGGTGAATTTGATCTACACTCTAGAGAGGGATCACCTATGTCCAAACGTGATAAGTCATCACACCCTCCCAATTTAGATACCGACGAGGGGGGCGGAAGCACAGGAAATATAACATCCAAACAAAGTCTGGAGGCACTTTTGAAAATTATGACACAACACTAATTTCTGATTCCAATGTTCACAATATTTCATCTGTTGATTTGACTAATGTACAACTTAAACTATTAAACAAGGGGCTTAATTTTGTTCCTGGGTTTTTTGTTCCTGAACAATCTTTGGCTCAGGATGTGATTAATTTTTGCCGCATTTTGAATCTGAAGGTGTTTTTTGACAATAATGTTCGTGATACATCTTGTGATACAGCTGGTGACTTTAGATTTAAAAAATCGACCTTCATTCCACCTATGACACATTTAGTGGGGGTATTTCAGAAAAATGTCCTTCAGGATATACATTGTCATCTTAAGGACTTTCCTGTCTCTTAAAACAATTTGTCTGCTGAAGAAATAAGCAGTTTGGAAGAGTTGATTAATAACAAAAACCTTGTCATTATTCAAGCTGACAAAGGTGGAGCGGTGGTGATATTGGATAAAACTGCTTATGATAGTGAGGCTATGAGGCAATTGGGCGACAAACAATATTACAGGCAGATGGTTCTGGACCCCTCTCCCCACTTTAAGTGCCAAATTGATGAGTTTTTGACTGAGGCAGTGGAGGAGGGCATTATTACAGAAAGGGTCAAAGAACAATTAATGGTTGGTTCACCTAAGAAACAATATCTATATTTGCTACCTAAGATCCATAAACATGCCACTAACCCACCTGGTCGACCGATTGTCTCGGGACATGGGTCCCTTACTGAACCACTATCTGAATATTTAACCCGACATTTAAAACCATTACTGGGTCTTATTAGAGCCAGGATTCAAGACACCACCCAGTTTTTGGATATCATCAACAACTCCCAACTTGAATCACATTGGCTATTATGCACTTTGGACATTACCTCTCTTTATACCAAGATTCCACACTGGGCAGGTTTACAAGCGTTAGACTATTGGTTGGCTAGATCAGGTTTATATCAACCTGGATTTAATACATTTCTCGTATGCCTTACAGAACATGTTTTGTCCAGTAACGTTTTTTATTTTCAAAATTTTTGTTACTGGCAAACTAAGGGTACTGCTATGGGTGCATCTTTTGCACCCATATATGCAGACCTTTTTATGGCATATATTGAAGAAATTGTTATTTATGATGGTAATCACAACATTTATATGTGTGAGATGGACATTTGGCGTCGTTATCTGGATGACTGTTGGTTGGTGTGGAAAGCTGATGAACAGTATCTCATGGAGTTTCTTGAATATCTTAATGATAATGTATGGGGGATTGAATTTAAATTGACCTGTAACAAATCGAGGATAGTATTTCTTGATGTGGAAATCACTAAAAATCAGGATAACACCTTATCCTCCAGGATGTTCAGGAAATTTCCTGAATTCATTTCATTATTACATGCTACCAGCTTCCACCCACAACATGTCATCCAGAACATACCCAAATCTCAATTTTTAAGAGCCAGGAGAATCTGCTCTAGCCAACAATCCTTTCTTGATGCTCAAGATGATTTGACCCGAAGATTTATTAGGAGGGGTTATCGTCCGGGTACTGTGCATCTAGCCAAAAGATCTGTGTCTAACGTAAATAGGGAAGATTTATTATCATACCAAGATAATAACAATAGTCACAAGTTACAACCTTTACGTTTGGTGACCACATATGGACGTAACACACAGGGTTTTAAAAATATTATACAGAGACATTGGAACGTTCTTAAAGCTGACCAAAAACTTAATTCTTTGCTCCCAGACAAATGTTCTTTCTCATTTAAAAGGGGACAGACTATTGGTTCCAAATTGAGTCATTATAAGAGAGTTGGTCCAGATTTTTCTGTTCCAACTCAGTTGTCCATCTTAGGTAAACCTATTGTTGGATGTATACCCTGTGGACACTGTTCCTTTTGTATTCGGGTTTCACGTACCAATGAATTTAGCAGTAAAAACACTTCAGTGGTTTTTGACATCAAGTTTTGGGCTAACTGCAACACTGAGTGGGTCATCTATTTGGTGACCTGCAATTGTTCTGCTTTCTATGTTGGAAAGACCTCTCGGGCCTTTCGTCTTAGAATTTGTGAGCATTTAAGTGACATAAAAAATAAACGCATTAGTAATGCCTTATACAAACATTGCTTAAAACATGTATCTGCTTCTTTTAAATTTGTTGTCATTGATTGCATTAGGGGGAGATGTAAAGATAAACAGCACTGGCAGGAACTACTTAGCTCCAAGGAGAGAAAATGGATCATTAAACTTGGAGCATTGTTTTCACCTGGCCTTAATGATCAATTGTGAATTCTGTGTTTTGACTGGCCTTTCAGTATGGCTTATCTCTATATATATGAATGTATTGCGATACTTTGTTTTTTCATTTTTGTATTTCACTGAAGAAGGCTCTGATGAGCCGAAACCGGTTTGAAGCTTCTTTGTATTAAGCTTTTTTGTAATTGTTTTTTACAATATCAGCATTCTAGGGGGGTTTTCCTTCCCTATGACAATAAATTGTTCTTGGATGTGGCTATTGCCAACACTTGCTGGCGTCTTTTTGTTGTGGTACTTTTAAGTACACATTTATTAGTATGCACATATGTATTATCTTATATAATATATATATATTAATTGTGTATTTTATATATATTTTTAAATTTTATTTTTTATTTTTATGAAATACTTAAAGTATATAAATGTGAGATATTAATTTGTATTAAATTGATTTTTTGTATAAAATGTATTGTATATGTATTATATAATGAGATGTGTAAGGAATATGCATATACATTCCTTTTATGAGTGGGTATTGATGCTTTAAATTTTGAGTCTGGAACTGATGTAATAATGCTGTCACTTGAGTGGGCTTTTTAAATGTTTCCTTAATTAACTATCTGATGTTGCCTGATGAAGGTGGCACATTTGAAGTGCAACTGAAAGCGCTTACATTACTGGTTCGTGATTAAAGAAATATAAATATTTTACTACATCCTTGCCTTTTTATACTTTAGTAAAATGTGCCAATTCTTGTTTATAATGCTTTTCACACTACCTATTTCCTGAGTATATGAAATAACTAGGGGGATTCTTATGTCTGTGACATCATCTTTATCTATGCCAACTACTTTCATTGAGAAATATGGCTTGCCTCTTCCATGCCTCTCAGCCTTAATCTGTTCTTATACTGAATTTATTTGGCTTTCAGTGTACCCTCTTCCTTGGAATTCCTTCTTCAAATCTACTAGATTAACAAAGAATTTGTCATTACTAGTAGTGAGGCATGATGATCTGAGTGCTTGTCCCTTTATTATATTTGAGAAAATATGGGGTGGGTGCATGCTATCCCCATGTAAATAAGAGGGTTGATAGCATTCTTTTCTATACATCCATGTTTCAATACCTGCACTGCTTTGTTGCACTACTACATCCAAGAAGTTGATTTTTAACCTCAACTTCTTGGTAGTAAATTGTAGAAAATTATTAGTGTTGTTTAATTCTGTACATAATTCATCCAGTGCTTCTTCACTACCCTTCTACCCAATAAATGGATCATCCACAAAGCGTCTGTATATCCTGATCTGAGTATTCCCTTTTGAGTGTATATGATGGTGTTCCCACTCATCCATTACCAGGTTGGCATAAGAGTTAGCACAACTAGTGCCCATCGCTACTCCAGCTATTTGCCTGTAACACTTGTCATTGAAGAGAAAGATGTTATGCTCTAAAACTATCTCCAACAACATACATAAAAATCTATTTGACTGTTCTGATGCTTTCCACGTTTCATAAGGGATACTTTCACCATTTCTAGTCTGTTAGAATTTGGTATACATGTAAAAAGAGACGTGACATCCAAAGTCACTGATCAGTTCAATTTCTTTCCCTCTGAACCTCCACATATTTCATGTCAGTCATTAAGAAAATGTTGAGTATCTCTAAGTATAGTTGGGCATTCATTTAACACCACTTTCAACTGTTTATCTATATAAATAGAAATTGGCTCAATAAGCCAGCCTGCTCCTGCCAGTATCGGTCTGAATTTCGGAGGTGTGGGGTTTTTATGGATTTTGGGTAGCCCGTGTATTTGGGTTATTAAGGGTTTCTCAACATGAAAAAAATGAAACAGATCTTTATTAATAACACCCATTTGCATATTCTCCTGCAGAGTACTGTTAATACTTTCATACATGTCATAAGCAATGTCCGAAGAGACAATTTGATAAGTATGAACATCTGCTAACATCAACAGCATTTCAGTATTATAGTACTCAGAGTCTAAAACTACTACTGGTCCTCCTTTGTCTGAAGGACTTACAACTATATCACTGCTATTGTGTAGATCATCGAGTGCTTGCTTTTCACTATCTGATAAATTACTTTCATATTGTGTGTTACCATTGCTACTCAACATATATAAATCCTTCTCACAACTTTTAATAAACACATCTAAATGTTCCGGTAACTTAGGTGTCATTGTACTAGGTTTCTGAAAAAGTTCTAACATTCATAGAAGTGTCATTATCAGTAAATAAAAGTTTCAAGGCTACATTGCATACAAAGAGTTGTAGTTTAATTAGCAAATCACTTATCTCAACTTTGGAAGAGGGAATAAAAGTCAAACCTTTGGTCAGTAGTGAATGTTCAGCTGCTGTTAGTGTGTGGTTTGAACTATTCCGCACTAATTCAGTCCTCCTTGAGCCCACATCTTCTTTAATGTGCGGTTTTGTGTGTTGAATGTCAGGTCTTTCCTCTTCTGCGCTACTCTGCCCATTTCTCCATAGGTTCGCACCCTAGAACTTCCATTCATTTTTTTTTTTAAAAGGGAGAGGCAAATTAGGATTAAAGCACTCTATAATCTATGGTAGGACCTTCCGTCTCACTACCAGTTCTTTGTTTCCGTCAGTTGCTGGTTATCCGTGTCGTCAACCAAGGTGGATTCCGCTGGAAGTACTGGTGTTGTTGAAGTAGTTAAAGCTGCTGCTTTATCTACTAAGGCTACTTCCTGGGTGGGTGTTTCCCTTGTGATGACAGGCTCTTCATTGGTGGAGGCTCCCCTCACTGGTCCAGAGTCAGATGACACCATATTGGTAGTGTTGTTATTAGTGGTCTATCAGCAGTCTCATATAAGATCTGCTCATTTCCAAGTTAATATTCTGCCATTCGGCAAGAAGTTGTGAGTATGTCTCCCCATAGGTCGGCATATTTAATACCCTAAGGCCTCTGGGTATCACGTTCATTTGAAGACAAGCTTCAAAATGAAACCGCTGGCACTGAAGCCATTTGTATTTGAACAAGTTGTTATCTATTTCTCTCTTAATTCTCCAGATATTAACTTCTGCATTGGTATCCATTTGTAGATTACTCTCAGTAACTGTTGGCGGATCATGAACCAACAAAGGATTGTTTTGTTCAAACGTGAAACTCATCATGGTATATTTAGAGTGGTGATCTTATTCCATATGCTCACCTGTAGTAGGAGCAGAGTTCACCATCTTGCCTTCCGCCATACTCACTGTCAATATAAAAGCAAAAAAGTCCCAAACCAAAGTGAGCAAAATCCAAAGATATAAATCAGAAAAAATCCCAAGGTATGGAAATAGGCACACTGTTAAAGATTCCACAAGTCTGTTTATTACTCCAATTCTACAAAAATGTACTGTGTAAGCGCTTTCATAAAAAAATACTTCCTCAGACACATCGTAACACTTAATAAAAGACTCAGTTTTTATACCATGCCTAACCAACACAAACCAGTTTCCCTCCAAAATATTTAAAGGTACATACATATTTAAAACCATTGTTACTGAGAGTAATAGACTTTTTTTCTCTCATCGAGAGAGAACTCAAGATTAATGTGGAACAGTAGAGTGAGCAACTTCGCTCACTCATCGGGGATGAATTAAATGATCTATACACCAGTGAACTCATTCTGAAGATATTAACCTATGAGAACTGGTTGTTAAATTTGAAGAAAAAGAAATTGGCTAGGGATATACATGATTTTTCAAATAAACAAGTGTTTCTGTGGCCGAGCGACAAACCTGCAGTAAGAGCAAGCACTAATAACAACGCTACCAATAGCGTCATCTGACTCTGGACCAGTTAGAGGAGCCTCCACCAATGAAGAGCCTGTTGTCACAAGGGAAACACCCACCCAGGAAGTAGCCTTAGTAGATAAAGCAACAGCTTTAACTACTTCAACAACACCAGTACTTCCAGCGGAATCCACCTTGGTTGACGACACAGCTAACTAGCAACCTGAGGGAAACAAAGAACCGGTAGTGAGATGGAAGGTCCTACTGTCGATTAGAGAGTGTGTTAATCCTAATTCGCCTCTCCCTTTTCGAAAAAAATGAAAGAAAGTTCTAGGGCGCGAACCCTATGGCAAAATGGAGAGGGTATCCCAGAAGAGAAAAGACCCACCATTCAACACACAAAACCGCACATTAAAGAAGATGTGGGCTCAAGGAGGACTGAATTAGTGTGGAATATTTCAAACCACACACTAACAGCAGCTGAACATTCGCTATTGTCCAAAAGTTTGACTTTTATTCCCTCTTCCAAAGTTGAGATAAGTGATTTGCTAATTGAACTACGATTCTTTGTACGCAATGTAGCCTTGAAACTTTTATTTACTGATAATGACACTTCTATGAATGTTAGAACTTTTAAGAAACTTAGTATAATGACACCTAAGCTACCGGAACATTTAGATGTGTTTATTAAAAGTTGTGAGAAGGACTTATTCATGTTGAGTAGCAATGGTAACACACAATATGAAAGAAATTTATCAGATAGTAAAAAGCAAGCACTCAATGATCTACGCAATAACAGTGATATAGTTGTAAGTCCTTCACACAAAGGAGGACTAGCAGTAGTTTTAGACTCTGAGTACTGTAATACTGAAATGCTGTTGATGTTAGCAGGTGTTCATACTTATCAAATTGTCTCTTCGGACATTGCTTATGACATGTATGAAAACCACAGTGAAAAACTTCTCTAAAGCAAATTTCACACTCCTCAAAACTGAGGTGGAATCCTTCAAAGCCCCCGGGCCTGTGGAAAATATGGCCCAGACCGCAGAATCCTTTATAAATGCATTCTGTGAACACCTTCAGGAATGCATGGATCATGTAATCTCAAATAAAACCAAGACCCAATCCTCCAAAGGCAGACGTCCTGTCTGGTGGACCCCAGCCATAAACAAACTATACAATAGAAGGAAGAAGCTACTACATGATAGAGAAAAATCCCAAAAAGGGAAGGCATCTCTGATCAATATTAGCAAAAAACTATGGGCACTCATAAAACTGTCTAAGGCCAGCTTCGAGAGAAAAATTGCACAGGACACTAAGGATAATCACAAGGCTTTCTTTAGTTATGTTAGGAACCTGGGTGGGAATTCCCAGATATGCTCAGAATTAGTCCAAAATGACAAAAAATACACCAAACCCACAGACATTGCCAACATCCTAGATGACAGATTCAGTGCAAACTCCCCCCCCTCCCCACCAAAAGGGAAAATATATATCCCAGCAGAGTTCTGCCCCCCTGACATCTCAGATGCTCAGGTAAGAGACGCCCTCTCCAAAGCGAAAAACACGGCATCAATGGGACCAGATGGTGTCCCGGGCTATGTTCTACATGAACTCCAAGAAGAGCTAAACCCAAACGTAAAAATATTGTTCAGTCTCAGCCTTACTACAGGATATGTACCCAAAGAGTGGCGTACAGCAACAGTGGTCCCTCTCCACAAAGGTGGTGCCTCAACGGATCCTGGAAACTATTGCCCCATAAGTCTGACTAGCTTGGTCTGCAAAGCTATGGAAAGGATCATTATGGACCTCATAAATAAAGATATTGGATACCTACAGACACTGGATCCTACCCAGTTCGGCTTTGTTAAGGGCAGATCCTGCCTCTTAAACCCGGTTGATTTTTTTGAAACAGTCACCAAGGCCATTGACGAGGGGAAGGTGGTCCACACAGCCTACCTGGACCTTGCAAAAGCCTTCAATACAATACCCCACTCGGACATTATAGATAAGCTCACCAGCTTAAATAGAAACCCCTATGTCACTAGATGGGTTGCAAACTGGCTCAAGGACAGAACCCACATGGTTAGAATTGCTGGAGCCATGTAAGACTCCAAACCAGTTACAAGTGACATCCCACAAGGCTCAGTCCTGGGACCTCTCTTGTTTGGTATATATTTCTCGGAGGTACAGGCCTACACGGAAGGACTGTGGCTGACCAAGTTTGCAGATGACTGCAAACTGGGCACCATAATCGACTCTCCAGCCAACACAAGCATTCTCCAAAAGGGCCTCATAGAAACAGACAACTGGTGCCAGAGCCATGGCCTCAAGCTTAATGCCAAAAAGTGTATAGTCATCCCCTTTGGCAAAAACAAAGTGCCCAAAAATTACCACATAGGTGGTAATCCATTAAGTACAGAAGAAGTAATTAGGGACCTGGGGACCCAAGTTGATAGCAATCTCTCATTTGACAACCACGTGGCCAAAGTGGTTAGAAAAACATTTTATATAGCCCACATAATCATGAAGGGATTAACATCTAGATCAGGGGATGTCATCGTGCCTCTTTACTCATCCCTCATCAGGCCCATAATCGAATCCAATGCCCCTTTTGGGATGTATCTTACCAGACACCTGCAGCAACTGGAAAGACCCCAAAAGTACCTCACCAAGAGGATCAAAGGGCTCAAACAGATGCCATATGCTGCCCGGTTAAAGAAACTCCAGCTCTACTCAGTGGCATACCGCCTGCTCAGAGGCGATCTGTGCCTGACGTATAAAGCCATGTCCAACCCGGAATTAATGGACATGCTGCACCTCAGAAAATCCAAATCTCATCAAGCTATGTGCTTGAGAGACTTGAACCTCAGCACTGAAATAAATAGGACATGCTGGAGGGACAGATTCATAACCCAGAGGCTCCCTTCACTCTGGAATAAAATCCCAGTCCAGGTTAGGCAGATTCCCTCATTGACTCTCATCAAAAGGAATCTTGATGAGTGAATGGGAGATCGTAGGTTTACCCCGGGTATCACTTCTGTGTCACTGTTAGACAGAGGCACAGTATACTAACCTCGAAAAAGGGCATAGCAAAATTAATTTAAAATGGGTGGCGAAAGCCAAACACATTCTGGCTAGGCTTATAAATGCCCTAGGGCAGATAGCCTAGTATGAACCTATGGACCTATAATTAACAGGACTCTGCAGGAGAGTATGCAAATGGGTGTTATTAATAAAGATCTGTTTACATTTTTTCATGTTGAGAACCCCTTAATACTCCAAATACATGGGCTACCCAAAATCCATAAAAAACCCACATGTCCGAAATTCAGACCGATAGTGGCAGGAGCAGGCTAGCTTATTGAGCCAATTTCTATTTATATAGATAAACAGTTGAAAGTAGTGTTAAATGAGTGCCCAACTATACTTAGAGATACTCAACATTTTCTTAATGACTTAAATGAAATATGTGGAGGTTCAGAGGGAAAGAAATTTGACTGGTTAGTGACTTTGGATGTCACATCTCTTTTTTCATGTATACCAAATTCCGACGGACTACAAATGGTAAAAGCATCCCTTATGAGACATGAAAAGCATCAGAACAGTCAAATAGATTTTTTTATGTATGTTGGAAATAGTTTTAGAGCATAACATCTTTCTCTTCAATGACAAGTGTTACAGGCAAATAGCTGGAGTAGCGATGGGCACTAGTTGTGCTAACTCTTATGCCAACCTGGTAATGGATGAGTGGGAACACCATCATATACACTCAAAAGGGAATACACAGATCAGGATATACGGATGCTTTGTGGATGATCCATTTATTGGGTGGAAGGGTAGTGAAGAAGCACTGGATGAATTATGTACAGAATTAAACAACACTAATAATTTTCTACAATTTACTACCAAGAAATCAAGGCTAAAAATCAACTTCTTGGATGTAGTAGTGCAACAAAGCAGTGCAGGTATTGAAACCTGGATGTATAGAAAAGAATGCTATCAACCCTCTTATTTACATAGGGATTGCATGCACCCACCCCATATTTTCTCAAATATAATAAAGGGACAAGCACTCAAATTGTCACGCCTCACTACTAGCGATGACAAATTCTTTGTTTATCTAGTGGATTTGAAGAAGGAATTCTGAGGAAGAGGGTACACTGAAAGCCAAATAAATTCAGTATATGAACAGATTAAGGCTGAGAGGCATGGAAGAGGCAAGCCATATTTCTCAGCAAAAGTAGTTGTAATAGCTAAAGATGATGCCACAGACATAAGAATTCCCCTATTTATTTCATATACTCAGGAAATAGTGTGAAAAGCATTATAAACAAGAATTGGCACATTTTACTAGTTGATTAGCAAACTGAAAGGTGGGTAGGGTAGAAGCCTAAATTCACATATAAAAACAGGAAAAGTCTTAAACAGCAGCTGTGTTATCTGAGGTCTAATGTAATCACCCATGAATTGGAAAGTGGCACAAAGAAGTGTGGCAAGTGCAATTACTGCAAATATATTGATACATCTAGGTTTTTTAGGCACCCTGAAACCAGATATTTATGGGAGATTAGAGCTAAAGCCGATTGCAATAGTAAAGACTTAGTTTATTTAGCCTCCTGTGTTAAGTATTATAAATTTTATGTTGGCAAAACCAACTGCCATCTCAAAGCTAGCATTAGAGACCATCTATATTGCAGAAAAAGGGGAGAAGTATATACTGCATTGGCTAAACACACTATATCTATGGGGAATGAACACATGTTCTTATTCCAAATACTTTATGTACAATATGCCAATGAAAGACTTGGTGATTTAATAAATGACACAGAACTAACAGAACTGAAATGGATTTTTAGGCTCGGAGCCCATAGAGGCTATGGGCTGAATGATACACTATCCCTCTTATCTGTCTTAAGAAATAAGAATATTAAAAAATGAGTTTACATGGCAGAGGTTTTATGAAAACTTTTTATAATTATATGTTTTAGCATGTTATTGAGCTTGTATCTTATGTTAAATTGATGCATTATATGAATGAACAACGGTTTTAAATATGTATGTACCTTTAAATATTTTGAAGGGAAACTGGTTTGTGTTGTGATTTGTTAAGTGTTATGATGTGTCTGAGGAAGTAATTTTTTATGAAAGCGCTTACACAGTGCATTTTTGTGGAACTGGAATAATAAACAGACTTGTGGAATCTTTAACAGTGTGCCTGTTTCCATACCTTGGGATTTTTTCTGATTTTATATTTTTGGATTTTGCTCACTTTGGTTTAAGACGTTTTTTGCTTGTACATACATATATGTATATATATATATATATATATATATATGTGTGTGTGTGTATATATACATATATATATATATATATATATATATATATATATATATATATATATATATATATATATATGCTCTCTTATTGTAGAAAGTATTTTAAACAAGGCAATATTTTATTTATTTGAGGGTCAGTTTGAAGAATTTAGCATCGTAGTCACTGCAGGCGGCTGCGGTGGTGCAGCAGTTAGTGTTGCCACCCCACAGCAAGAGATTCTCCAGTTCGATCCTCAGCTGGGGTGCCTTCTGTGGGGAGTCTGCATGTCCTCCCTGTGGTCGCATGGGTTTCCTCTGGGTGCTCTGGTTTTCTCCCACATCCCAAAGACATGCTGTAGGTGGATAGGACACTATAAGTTGGCCCTAGGTGTGCGTGTGTGCCTTCTGTGGAAGGTTGGGTGCCGGGCTGGTAACTTAACACTGTAAAAAATTCCACTGCCAATAATGAGCAGACTGGTGATCTGCTGTGGCGATCCCTAACTGGGAAAAGCCAGAAGAAGAAGAAGCATCATAGTCACTGCATTTCACCTCTCCTATTTAGTACATTCGTATGAGGTTAGTAAAGTGTTGCAGGGAAATCAACTGAGTATGTGACAGCTATGGGTGGTGGGACATTTACATCTAGGCTGTAAGAAAAGAAAAGTCCCCAGGTTGGTGGTTCAAGTGGAGGAATGGTTAAACTGGAACCCTGTACCTACAAAAGATAGTGCCGCAGACACTAACCTACTCTTCCATTTAGTGTTTTCCTACTAATAATACATTTTTTATGTCGCAGCACGGGTCTTAAAATAAAGTGACTAGCCAAAAATTAGAGCCGACATTTGTAAAGAAGGTGACATCCTACATCAGTGCACACATACCACAAAATAACAGAAACAGGGCATATAAGCTGCATTAATAATTCTTGATAATTCCTTACAAGAAGAACAGCTGAGCTTAATTACATCCCAGCTATCTTTCTCTCTAAATTCTAACAAATGTCGTGAATGTCCAATGTAAAATGAAGGAGTTCATACCACAGTCAAGAAATAAATGTTGAATGTTTATGTCCTTGACCACATAAGAATACGCTGTCAGCAGAATCTGAGCTACAGATAAGTATCTGTGTGGCCTCTGCCAATGTAGTCAGCAAATGCAGTTTGCAAAGGCTTGCACTTAGATCACTCCTTCACCAAGTGCTTTATTTAGCCACACAGACAGTTTGATTTATACCTGAGAGAGTCTGATGTATAATAAAGCAAAGAAAACAAACTTGGTAGCAGTTTTTCATTTAATAGACAGACAATTTCTGCTCTACAACAAGCATGGCTGAGCTCATTTTAATACTGTCTAAATCCCTGGTGGGTGATTCTCCCATGCTTGCTATTCAGTCCAAAATACTGCTTGCCTTTGGCAATGATTTTTCGGACTGATCGATTATCCAAAAAAAAAAAAGTCCAGTAGTTGTTTTTATTGATATGACCCTTCCTCTCTGAGGAGCAAATGTAATGATGAAAACCCTGAAGTTCGGTTGGTTCTGACACATTTATAACCGGATTAACAGTAAAGCAGTCATCATTTATTTTTGCAAATCTAAACATATGTGTGTGTATGTGCTTGTTTGTGTGTGTTTCATGTGATATGTATGTGTGCGCATGTACACATAGTCTCTAGACTTCTATTCCTCCATCCTTTTTGTATTACCCAATACATATCCAACATTGTTATTACACATATACATACACATGCCAAATAAACATTAATGTTTGTACACTTTCTGGGAGAATCCAGTATTTACACTGACAGCAGAATGAGGACGATACAGAAACAACCTCTTGGCATTTGTTTTGGGGTTCTTCTGAATATTTTTTATTTAAATGCAAACATCAGATTATTAAGAAAAGTGCAAACTTAAAAACACTATGAAAATATTTTTCTATTCTGCATGTATTAAAAAAAGGAAAGTTGTAGAAAGCATTCAACATCACAGGCAACTAGAGTTGTTCAACAACAGCCATAGTAAACACATTTCTGTCAGAAGGGACTGATCATAATGTACTGATTATTACAATGCAACTTTTATTAATTTTGTAAATAAAGTCTACAAAATACAAATGAACAATCACCACCCTCTTTCTGTGCTCTTTATTTTGCATGTCATACAGTCAGGTGAATGATGATAAATTCACCCAATGTGTCCTTAATACCCAGTGAGCATACTTTTCTATTATCTCTGTATCATAATGCATAGCTGGAATTTGCTTAGTTTAAATTATTTATCATTATAAAATACTTTATGCAGCACTCTAGAACTAACAACTTCAAATTCTCAGTCTCATTATTTAAACACCTTTTGTACAATTTCTTATATCAACTCAATGAATGCAAACACGCTTTTCGGCCTTCACTAATGTTTATTAATAATTTTAATAACATTTTTTGCCTACCCTCATTACCAAAGCAGCAGCACTGTTAACTGTACCCCAGATGATGATTTAAAGGCGCTGTGTGCATTCGCCTTCACGGCAGGAGATGAACGTCTGTGTAACTTTCGTCCATGTCTATGGTTATAAGTATTTGTCTATAGCGCATTGAATAATCATGCTGAGTAGCATTTGATCACCTTTTTTGTATGATAAAACATAACTCAAAAGTACTAAAAAAGAGAAAAATACAGGGAAGCCACCTCCTTGTACACCTCCATGTGAGGCTTTTTCCCTGACTAACTTACTTACGTTTATCATTTTAATGTTTACAAAACAGTAGAGAAGTGAAAAAAAAACAAAACAAAAAAAAAAAAAAAAACTACTTCAGTACACCCAGGCTCTGCAGAATGCAAGTGGACTTGCTTTCAAGAAACCATCAACAAAAATACAGTAAAATGCCACTCGATGAAATTGTGGTCAAAAGTGTGTAGGATAAGTGGTTATAAGGTAACATTTTGAACATTTCATGTACAGTAATGGAATTTGCCAATGTTTTAAGAAGACACAACCTCGAGGATGTAGCATTATGCAAAACATTTTACAAAATGAACATTTTTTTTCAGATTGCTAAGTGGATGGAGTAGGTGTCATTCTTCTGACACCTGCTATTCACTCTTTTGTAATTCAAGGTGTTAGATGATATTAAAATGAATATTCCCATAAAGCATGCATGTTAATTGGCTATCCTAAATGGTCCCTATAGATATCCTTGCTCTTTTAGCCTGGAGTTTGGCTGATAAAGATCCATGACTCAGCACTTTCACAGGTAACAAATAATAATTACAAAGTATGCATTAAAAGCATTACAGTGATCAACATTAAATGGAATTTATACCATTAACTATGATAAGCCTATTTGAAAGGTCAAATTCTGAAATGTTTCTTAAAGACTACAGCTGCATGGTTACTTTTTCACCACTAATACATATAATTCCAAAGTGTAAGAATGGCCTCTGAAAAAGCTTAACACCCACACAAGTTAAATAAAGCACTTGGAATGCACAGTAGCTTCTGTTTGGCATCTTGGATGCTTTTGCTTAGGTGGTCACATCAAGTTAGGTCCTTTAGATAGCTGAGCACAAGATTATATATGACATCATACATAAATTATACATTCTTAAGAACAACAATGAACCTGTCTGGTGTCTGCGCAGTGATGTCAGCACAGATGCAATATGGGTAGTATGTGTAATCTGAAGCAGAAATCAAGTCACTGTGCTCTAAACTAGCTGAAACAGAGTTCATGCTTGACTTTATCAATAATATTTCACCTATTACTGCACTGCATCTGAAGCCCAAGTAAACAGTTGGTACTGGCCAATGTCTGCTTTTAATTGCATTGTATTATTCAATTAAAGATATACAAAGGGATAGATAAAGGAATAAATTCATACTGGAGGAAAAGGAAATTATACTGTCAACATATTTGTTTTAATTTTGTAATTAAATCTAATGGTCTGAAGTATGGTTAAAACATTTACATAGTGTAAATTCTCAACCGTCATACAGGGTTCATATTGGCATCATAAAATATAGTTGGGGTTCACAGGATATTGGAAGTAAGGGCAATAACTGCATGGTGCTCCAACATATTTATAAGGTATCATTACTTCTAAATGTTTCTAACTCTGCCTCTCTCTCTCTCTTTCTGGTTAGACATGCATATACTATAATTTTCAAATGAGGTATGTAGTGTCCTGCAGGCAGTGACATCATCCTCATTTACCGTACCAACATTTGCCATTTGACTTTCTCTGTGTCTTCTGCTATTTTCTACTCTTACAGTCACTCAGAAGTACACAGCATAGAAGGTCATCCAATTTTCATATTTCTCTTCTCTCTCTTCCTGGCTAAGTCCTAATCAAAGAAATAGATTGTTGTAAAGCAGTTATCTGAATTCATCAATGGATATGTCCTTGCCTCTTTGTTACAGAACGGATAGCACTTCTTATAAAACATTGATATTATCCTCTTCTGTTTGGGCTTTCCACATACTTCACCAAATGCTGGGTTGTAGCCTTGTCCCTATATATCTTATATTATGCAGTTTAACACCCCATAAACCCTTTCTAGTCCTTTCTTTATCTAAGTCTGTCTCTGGATGTCATCAGCGTAATGCTTTCCAGTCTCAGCCTTAAAACCTCATTTATTATGGCTGAGCTGATTAGACTGTGGGAAATCTGTGGCTTGATTCTGAGTGTCCTTGTTTGTTATATGCATAACTAATCTTCCTTGACTTAGCACCCTGAATAACTAACTACATGCTAGTGCCCCTGCAGTCCTATTTTTTGTATTAATTTGTCAACAATGCCAACACACTTAGGCACATGTGTCTTTTTGTCAGGGTGACCCATGAATACTCTCTGGTTAAGCCATTTACTCAGATTCATGGGATATATGGGTGGAGCCTGAGGGACTCAAACTTGATATCACTGCAAGAAACTCATTGTCAGCTCACAGCCTTAGCTCTCTGATTCATACTGCCTGCTGTACAATAACAGGCCTTTACTTTCTATCCTTATGAAAACGTGGATCATCTCACAAAGGATTCCATTATCCTGGGAGGTGACTGTCCACTCAAGGACAGTCAATAAGCAGAAAGAGCTAAGATTATATTCTTCACTACTTAACATGCTTCACTGACCAGATTAGAAGTAGGCCTTATTCCCATTTTCTCCTTACTAGCACAATGCTAAGTCAGTATCTACAGACAGTTAGCTGCAACTGTTAACTCCCTTCTGTCATATCCCATCTAGATAACAGTGTTTGACTTCATCTGTGATAACAGTTTAATCACAGGTATGGCACTGTGTTAACCACAGACAATCTGGCTACAACAGACCGTGTCAGGTTCATAGCTCCATAGGTACGTACTAGGTTAGCTGCCCTTTCAGGCCATTTTAAGCCTAGCCAGTTTCCCTTTTTTGTGCTCAAATTAACCTACCTCATTTGGTTAGAGATTGGCCTTATCCATCCATTAGTTGATAATTATATATTACCCCTAATGAGAATAACTGGGATCACACCAGAGACAATTTGAGGGGAACAATGCATGGGATAAAACATTTAAGGGCTGCCTATGTCCATTATTAGTACAGGGGGTAGTCCTGGAGTAAATGTTTGGTTTTCCATCTAAAGATCCAAGAGGCACTTGAATATAGACAGGGATGAACTTTGTTTTATGTGGATGGGTGGGGAGTCTGTTCCACAGCAGTTGTATCCTCGACAAGATATGCCTGCCCCTCCAGACTGTTCTGTTGATGTTGCAGAAGAGGTTAAGATCACTAGAATGAGTATTTCTGATGCCATTTAATTTGCTGATGTGCAGTAAATCCATCAGTATTGGGTTGGACGATGCCTTGTATGCCAGACACAGGTCACCTCTCAGCAGTCTGTAGGATACTGAGTATAGTGACAGGGCTTTGAGTTGGTCCATGAAGGACGTGTTGTTTAGGCCTTTTATCCTTTTAGCAAGATATCACTGTGGGCGTTCCAATTATTGTATGTGTCTGGACAGACAAATGGCAAAGGAGGGACTGTATTCAATGAATGATCTCATGAGGGCTGAGTAAAGGGAGACAATGACATCCCTAGATCTAGACACAGTCCCTTTGTTTATAAGCTGTGCAATATAGATGGACTTTCTTACAACAATAGACACATTTTGATCAAATGTTAGGTCACTATCACATAAACTCCCAAATCCCAAACAACTGTCTTAGGGGCATATTGTTAATGTGGTAGTTCCTTGGGGTATATGGCTTCCCAAATGATACAATAATGCATTTTTTGACATTTAGTTTCAGTCTATGATTTTGGCACCAGTTATTTATTGAGAACAAGCCATCCATCAGGATGGCTAAGTCATTTGCAGGATTGAATGACAGCTTCTAGTTTGCAGTTATCTGGAATCCTAGTCAGCTAGAGCCCTTTGGTATTGGCTTTTACTTCTGAAAAGCAGATGCCAAACAGGAGAGCTGCCAGCTCACAGCTCTGGGAGACACCACTGATGACTGGTCTCTTTGTGGAGGTAACTTTCCCTATTTTGATTTCCTGCATCCTATTTCTGAGCTAGTTGTTAATCCAGTGGGTGACATAGTAGTTGACTCCCAGTTTATTTAGCTTTTCTACTGTGCCTGAGTAGGGAACTGTATCAAAAGCTTTGTCCAGGTCAATGTAGGTGGTGTGTACCATCTTATCCTTATCCATTGCTTTGTTGATCTTTTCAAAAAAATCCTACAGGGTGAGCAAGTACAACCTGCCCATGATGGATCCATACTGAGATGGGTTCATCCATTGCTTTTGTAACCTTTCAGAGAAGTCTGCCAGATTAAATTGGCAAGATCTGCCATTGACAAAGCTGAACTAGCTTGGGTCAAAGCTTTGTAGGCTTCTTATTTATCAATTCCATAATTTACCTTTTTCATAGCCTTACATATAAGGCTGACTAGGCTTATAGGTCTGTAGTTGCCAGGCTAGTTGATGCCCCATCTTTGTGCAGGGGAGGGATGACTGTTGCAGTCCTTCATGTGTCTGTTTCAACCCCTGATTGAGGGCTGATATTGAAAAACCTGTAGGGGATTTGACCAGTCCTGTTTCAGGCTGAACATTATGTATCCTGGTATGATATATCCCACAGAAGCAGTGTTCTTGACCTTTGTTAGTGCTTTGAATATTTGCTCTTGGCAAGTTTGAGGGTGAGTGTGAATGCTGACATTTGATCTGGTAATAAGGGAGGGGGGAAGTTCAAGCTAAATTTATCCACTAGTATATTTTCAATGTCATCGGGATTAGAGTATGTGATATCATTTTACTGTTAGCTTTGGGGATTTTGGAGCATTATTTCTGAGCCTTGTAACACAGTTTAAGAAGACTTTCTGATTTTTTTTGCCCAAGTGTTTATTTATATCTTCTATATATCTTTGGTTGATCTGATTGGGGACCAGAGTTCCCTAAGAGTGTTTCAACCTTTGGAGAGTTAAGTTTATTTTTTATGTGCATAGAGCTTTTTCTCCTTTTGTTGTAATGCGTGGGTTCCACCACAGGGTTTTACTTTTAAGTTTGTCATTGTATTTTGAAGGGGGTAGATGCTTCTATGCAGCTATTTACATGTAAATAGAATTTGGTGGTGAAGGATTTTGTGTTCATAGAGGAGTCATCAGGTTGGAAGAGAATGTTCAATTTAGCCAGGTTGTCACTCAGTTTCAGTATTAGCATAATTTCCGATTACTGAGTTCAGTGTTTGGAAGTACTTTATGTCCTGATTGATTTGTTTCATGATAAGTCTGTCCATGGCTTTGCATATGAGACTGATCAACATGTTAGACCGCATAACGCTGGTGATCCTAGAGTGTAGGGGACTGCTACTCACATACAGCTTCAGTTCAGTAAACAAACATGTCCATTTCAAGTGGAACAAATTCAGTTATACAGCAATAAACTGAGCAGGCTTTAGGAACAAATAGCATAAACTAAAGTGTCAGCCAGGCTTCAGTATCTACAAAGTGCATGGAAAGTGCATATTCTAATCTGTTCTCCCAGCCAACAAACTGCCATATGTCATATGCAGCTGCCCTGTGCATATCATTGTGTGCACTATGTCATTACTCATAGGACAGTAAATCAAGGGCATCTTCATCCACATCATAGCCTCATAACTTGACAGTCGTCACATAGGTTAAGATCCCATGAAAACTCATTCAAATATCTCCCCTTTGTGACTCAGTAATTACTGAATAAGAAAAAAAAAACAATTGTACTGCCACCTGTTAACAGAACAGGGGAAATGTGAATACTTCTTTGTATTTTTAAAAGTGCAACCCCCCATAAAAATAAATAAATAAATAAACATCAGAAACACAGAGAAATTTTTCATACAGCAGAAATGCCATTCATAGTAGGCATTATAGGGAAATAGCAGGCCTTTCATGTGTGAGGAGGCACTCCAGCTGTAGTATCAGGCCTCACAACACTACTGGGTGGTCTGCTATTGTCCTGCATGACCCAAACTATCAGGCATTATTGCTTACTTATAAAAAAGATGCAAACACAGCACACAATAATGAGAAGGTGGACACCAGTCTGTAGTACATATTGGGATAAACATTTTTGACAGTGAATGTCAGTACTGAAGTGAACCTTAGCATGGAATAAAACCAATAGAAATGAGATTATTCTAATACTTATTCAGAATAGTGAGAAACATGAGAGGTGCCAGGCATAATGGAAACATGAAGTTGAAACAGTGGATGGTAACACCTTTATACTGAAGAATATGGCAGTAGTAAAAGGGAACAGGGAGGGACAGAGACCAGGGTTGCAACAGAAAAACATAAAGGCAAAGTCTAAATGTTAAACAGAGAGAACATGTTTTACAATAAGGGGTGCATACCAGTATATTGATTTATTTATTTATTGACATTTGATTACCGGGAAAGTCCAGCTGGGTAGAAGCCCATTTTCAGTGGAGGCCCTGGGAGAAAAGCTCCAAATTATTACAAAACATTTTAAGAACAATACGCTTACAATCTTCAAAAATAAAAACATTTGCAGTTTAAATAATTATAACAAATTAGACATGATATAAAAGCATTGGTTAAGAATCAATGCAAGTTATATAACAATTATTTAATATTTAGATACATTTTAGAGTTTCTAGAGAAATTAAATGTCAGTTAGTCTAATACAAACAGGAAATGCCATATGAAGTGAGGGAAAACAGGCTTATGGTATATTTAGAGAGAAAGTCAGGGACGAGAATTTGATAAACGTAATGAATTAAGTGAAGAAGGGAGAAAATTGAAAGGTACTTGTTCACATTTAGGGATGTAGTTTATCCTGGTTTTGAGCAAGAACACAGATATTTTAGCCAGTAAGTCTTTCAGAGTGGTTTTAAAAAATGGAAGAGAGGCTATAAACTTGATGGATACAGGTACAAAGTTCCAGGCCTTAGCAACCTTGTATGACTAAAGACAATGCCCAGGAGATTTGATAGATTTGTAGACAGGAGTTTTTGGTCACTGGATCCCAGTGACCAACTGAGAACATAGTTGTGTAGAATGCTTTTTAGCGCTGGACAGACAGATTAATGCTGGATAATTTTATAAGTTGTAAGAAGTTGTGTATCTGTTAGTTGATGAGGTAGTTGTAACCAAAGCTTTTTAGTGCTATACAGTGGTGGTTCTGAAAGGGGTATTTGCTGGAAATTTAGCAACTTTGTTATAGCATTGTTCAAGTTTTAATTTTTGTGAAACCTGGAGGTTAGTGGAGATGGGAATGCTATAAAGAAGTGTGGGGAGGAGATAAGTAGTGACAAGGGTAGTTTTAATTGTGTCGGTGAGAAAGTATATGCATCATAGTGCTGGGAGGGGGTAGGAACAGTCAGATGTGTACACTTATATTCAGTAAAATAATATAAAGGGTACTGACATTTTTTTCAATTGATGGTGAACTATAGCAAAATATTACTTACTGGGGCATACAAAATCCATTTTAAGACTTAGAATCTTATGAATACTATCATTGCAAAGTTGAAATTTTGCTGTATAACTTGCTGTTTATACTTCTTTAGTAACAATTGTAAAGATATGAACATTTGTTTGTTCTGTAGATTTATAACTTGATTTTGTCAAAAAGCTCATTGGAAGTTAAACTGCAACTTTCTAGAGCTCCAGCAGAGGCAGTGAGTTAAGTGACTAGTTCAAAGGCTTACAGTAGGCAAAATGAAGCCTACAAAATCTAACCCTGAACAACCCGACGCAGATCATTAACATCTCATAACCTTAATCATCTGTACTAGCTGCCAGTCCAATTCAAATGAGATTGTAGTATATATTTTTGTGAAAATGCTGGGTGTAATGCTGGTGTAGAGATTTTGATTAAGAGTCCATTTCAAAAGAAGTGCCATCATATATTCCAGTGGTCAAAAGACATCATGAGCATTATTGATTTCAGCAGAATTTGCACCAGAAAAATTTACATTAAGAAACATATATGCCCGAGCTGTACAAATATAAACTTTAATTTACATACCATTTCTTAAAGAATACAGTATTTTTATAGCTTCATAGGGTCATAGGAGGTTAATAGGCTAACTGCCCTAGAGCCTTTGCAAGCCTAGTCTGTTTATCCCGAGTTGCCTCAAATGTCGGTGGTAAGGTGAGTGAAGTTCACAAAAGTAAGGGTAGTCAATACTGACTTCCTCTATCCAGCAGGGACATGGGCTCCACCCCAAGAGTAAATTTGCAGTCACCCATCCATTGATCTAGGCTGCATTTAAAGAGGGCTAGGGAGGGGCTCTGTTTCACATGAATTGGAAGCTTGTTCTAGAGAAGTGGCAGTTTCTGGGAGATGTATCTATCTCTCCAGCATTACCTGTTCATGTCAGTGGATAGGTTAATATCCATGGGGCATGAGACCCTCCTGCAGTTTGATTTATGAATGTGTAGCATTTCCATCAGGGCCAGGTCAGAGACTGCCCTGTAAGCCAGGCGCAGGTCACCCCTTAGCAACCTGTAGGAGACAGAATACAGTCACAGGATTTTCAGTCTTTCCATGTAAGACTTGCTTTGTGTACCCTATAATTTCTTCATGAGAAACCTCTGTGGTCTCAACAATTGTCACAGGCGTCTGGTGAGGTACATGCAAAAGGAAGCATTGTACTTAATTACTGGTTTGTTGAGGGCTGAGTATAATAAAATTACAACATCCTTCGATCTAGATGTAATGCCTTTACTTATAACATGTGCTACATAGAAGGATCTCCTTACTACTGTGGTATGCAGTGATCATAGCTGTTCTACAGACTGGGGGCCACACATTAGTGCTTGGATAATAGGTCTGTCTGTCTCTTTGTACATGCTGATTTATATTGTACGTCTATGAAAAAAAATGTATTTTATTTACCAATAATGTCAATGTTATGGTCAATCAAAGAATATATACTGAGTGTAGCAATCCTTAGTTTATGTTTGGCTGGTTGATTGGATGTACATCCATCCTTTTCTCATCCCAGGTAACCCGAACTGGATAACTGGACAGCGGCTGGCCAGTACCTAATTGATCCAGGGCACATACTGGCCAATAGGGGCAGATAGACCCCTCCTACCATAGGTCAGAGTAGGCCAGGCCCTCAACCCACTTATCCCCAGCAAGTACCTATGCTCAGCTTTAGCAATATTCGACAATCACTTACATCCAATTTTTCACACCATCAAGTGGCTAGCCCTGACATAATGCACAGTAATCCATGTTCTCCTGTCTAGGGGATACATTGCACCACAACTGATACCCAAAGTGGTTAGTCTATAGAACTCTTCCGTGATAGAGGTCAGGAGTCTATATTGTTGATCACAAAAATCATCATAGTCAGAAGTCAGGATTGAACCTTGTGCCTTGAGCAAACTATATATATAAAGACATAGGAATCTTCATAAATTCTAAATTTGCATATGATAACCACATAGATGCAATCAAAAGTAAAGCCACATTACAGCTTGGTTGGATGCTAAAAAATGTCTTTAAAAGATGAGGAAAGTTTGCGAACTTTGTATAAAAATGTATATATTCAATAATTAAATATAATAATAATTTTGTACCTATTCAATCTGTCAATTACAAAAGATGAAATCAGTCAACAGAAATTTACCAAATATATTCCACTGGTATGTGAATTCAATTTTCTGAAGATATATGAACAGCTGAAGCTATTTACTACAGAGTGTGGGTAGTATGGGGAAAACTTATCCTAGCCTATAAGTCCTTTATGGATGAAGTCACAAAAGCTTCTTTAAATGTTTTAGATTTACTCTAATTCATAAACACACAAGCATTAGAATATACATTTTAGAATGCGACTAAACAAAATTAAACTATGAGGTTCTTATTTTACTTAAACTACTTCCTATATGTGCAACAAATGGCCTGTGCCATATACACATTTCTGACAATATAAACTTATTAAAAAATAAGTTATACATATGGGCAGGAAGATGGATGCTTGACTTTTGCCAAAGGGTATTTATATATGGCCTTTGGACTTGCACACTGGAGCTACTAACATATATATAGACAGACAACAAATCCTATTACTGAGGAAGTATAGCTTTCTAGTTTAAAGGGAAGTGAAAACTTTCCTTAATGAAGAACAAAAAAAAAAATATATAAAACTAATTGTACAAGAACAATTACTCTTGATATTGACATATGACTATTTGAAATAGACAGTTGTCAAAACTTAAGAATCGTGTCATAGATCATATCATAGATTACTTTGTGTTTTTCCTATCACTAAGAAAATAGGACCCGCACGTTTTGATTCTCTTA